>NC_079520.1:8147943-8447943 GCF_003711565.1 Takifugu flavidus | reverse complement strand
TCTCAATAATTTAGAAAATGCATGCAGATGGAGCAGCACAGCATCTCTGTTTGTCTACATACAAACATTTATTTCCATTCATGATCTGTTAAAATATTGTGTTTGATGTTCCAGGTTAACTTTATTAGGCTCTCGTAACCTTTTCTCTATTTCAGGGTGTGTCGTCAAACTCGTCTTGGGAACAAGCAATGAAGCTGATCATCAACGATCCTCGCTACAGGTACCACACTGTTCATGTGTCCGGTTTTGCAGTGGCTCTTGGGAGCTTTCAGCTTGATTTTTCCCTCTTTATAAAAAAATCTTTAAAGTGCCCTTCCCAAACTGAGTGAGAAGAAACAGGCCTTCAATGCCTACAAAGTACAGACAGAGAAGGAAGAGAAAGAGGAGGCCAGAATCAAATACAAGGAGTCCAAAGAGACATTTCAGAGGTTCTTGGAGAACCATGAGAAGATGACGTCTACCACCAGATACAAGTAAGATCTCTGTTGATCTCGCAGTTCTGTTTTTCCTGTATTGATTTGTGCTATTGTGCTTTGTGAAACGCTAATAAACCTTGTCATCTAATGTCCTCTGTATCTACAATTTACTGTAAGGGCCTATGTGTTGGAGTGTTAAGCAGTGATGAGAAGGACTTTTAATTAGTTTGGATCAGTAATATAGGTCCTATTTCAGAGACTGGTTTAAACTGCCACAACTTGAATTATCTGACTGACTGGTAATTAATCTAAATTAATGGTTCATAATGTAAAGGAACTCAAAGTTTCTGGGTGGTACCTTTGGTCCTAGATCAGCTTGTTGATCAAGAATTTGGCTGCAGGCTTCTAGACACAGTCGAGCTCCTATTTTCCAATTTTGTTAGCCATTGATGCAGCATAACACAATTAAATCACAGAATGGTTTTACTGTTTCACTCCTGGCAACAGGAGACTTTGTTGGCTGGCTTACATCACTTCACAGTTCTCTCAGGTAGTGTGAACGTAACCAGGATGGAGATTTGTACTAGCAGGCAAAAACAAAAATACTCCACAAAACAATTGACTGATGCTAGAATCCACTTAAGATTTAATAGAAATGCATGTATTTAGGTGGCAGGTCTGGACATTTTTTTAGTGTTTAAAATCTCAGTTTTAGAAGCGTCACAAGTCTGAAATTCTCCTTTTTTAATAATTTAGTTTCATCTTCTGTTTTTCTGAGCAGTGAGACTGAAATTTACTGGTTAATTTGACTGTTTACTTTTAATAAACACAATAATTTAGGCCCTACAGGAAATGCTTCTAAAGAATTGTTATTGCTTAAAGATGACTTTGGCCTGTAAAATGCTGCCACCGTGTGGTAAAGTGTATGTACTTCGAATCCAGGAAAGCGGAGCAAATGTTTGCTGAACTTGAGGTGTGGAGTTGTGTCCCTGAGAGAGACAGACTGGAGATTTATGAAGATGTGCTGTTTTACCTTGCTAAGAAAGAGAAGGTAAGGCTTAAACGTCAGTCAAAACCATTTTCAGTTGTAATCACAGGTGAGATCTATCCTGGTTTACCCCCTCCCCTCTTTCCAGGAACAAGCCAAGCAGCTCAGAAAGAGGAACTGGGAGGCTCTCAAAAACATACTGGATAACATGGCTAATGTAACATACCGGACCACCTGGTCCGAGGCCCAGCAGTACCTGTTGGACAACCCTACCTTTGCAGAGGATGAAGAGCTGCAGAGTATGAGAGGACATCTTTATTGGCTTTAGTTTAAGGAGGATGAAATACTAACGCAATTGTGTTCTTACATGTTTCTGCACATGCACAGAGGATCTTTCGAGTATCTTTATAGTCTTCTTTTTTGGTCCTGTGATTATAGATATGGACAAAGAAGATGCCCTCATTTGTTTTGAGGAGCACATCAGGGCTCTGGAGAAGGAGGAGGAGGAGGAGAAACAAAAGACTCTTCTGAGGGAGAGAAGACGCCAACGCAAAAACAGAGAAGGTTTCCAGGTGAGCAGATAGAGAAAGATGAGGACAGTTTGAAAAGAACCACTTATTTCAGCTTTTTTTTTCTTCATTTCTATCCTGCATGACATTTTTCTGTTCACAAAGAAATTTCTGGATGAGCTCCATGATCATGGGCAGCTTCACTCCATGTCATCCTGGATGGAAATGTACCCAAGCCTGAGCTCAGACATCCGCTTTGCCAACATGCTGGGACAGCCAGGTAGGACAGGACCCTCCTGTAGCTTCACATACACATCAATTATTGGTTCATGTAAATAAAATGTGAATCTTATCAGCCAAAAAGACTCATGGACCTCCGTTAAACATCAGTTTGTTTGATATGCCCCAGGTTCTACACCCCTGGATCTGTTCAAATTTTATGTGGAAGACCTGAAGGCCCGCTACCATGATGAAAAGAGGATCATTAAGGATATTCTCAAAGTAAGAGGGTTGTGTCACTGAGCGTCATATCTACAAACTTCTGCTGAACACAGATTCCATATGTTTACACTAGACCATTCACATGTGTTACTGTAGGTCAGCTGCTCTATTGTGTATTTTACTGAGGCCTTTTCCATCTGCTGTGCTACAGGACAAAAGTTTTCCAGTTGAAATCAACACAAATTTTGAGGACTTTGGATCAGTCATCAGCTCAGACAAGCGTGCCACCACACTGGATGCTGGAAACATTAAACTGGCCTTCAACAGTGTAAGATTCTCCACGCGAACCTTTTACACCGTGTTTAAAAGCACAGGAGCAACGGTTTAACTGAGTCTTTGGACGTCAAGCTTCTAACTCATGTTACGATTTATCCTTGTGCAGCTGCTGGAGAAGGCAGAGGCGAGAGAGAGAGAGCGAGAGAAAGAAGAGGCCAGGAAGATGAAGAGGAAAGAAGCAGCGTTTAAAAACATGCTGAAGCAGGCCACACCACCACTGGAGCCAGAGACCGCTTGGGAGTCTGTGAGTTCCTTCAATCCTCATTGGCAGTTTCGTAATAATAGATGTGTTTTTACAAGCTCGCAGTAGCTGACATCTTGGTGGCATCGTTGCAGGTAAGAGATAGATTTTTGAAAGAATCTGCCTTTGAAGACATAACCCTGGAGGCAGAGAGGAAGAGGATATTCAAGGACTTCATGCATGTCTTAGAGGTGAGTCCGTAGTGAGGGGGAGGATGTTGGGTTGTTGTGAGGAAGGTGATTTTAATATGCTGTGTTGATTTCATTCAGCATGAATGCCAGCATCACCATTCCAAGACAAAGAAGCACTCAAAGAAGTCCAAAAAGCACCACAGGAAACGATCCCGCTCCCGATCGGTTGGTGGCTCGGACCCAAAATGGCGCAGACGTGATCTTGCTGTAGCCGTGCGTGATCGGTGCTTTTCTGACTGTTGACAGGGCTCAGAGTCGGAGGACGAAGACTATCACAAGAAGAAAAAGAGATCTCAGTCCAAGTCTCCTTCAGAACGCTCCTCCAGTGGAGAATCCGGTGGGTGGCCTTTACGGCTCGGATCAGAGGTTTGATCAGCGTTTATAACATTTACTGATACTTCCAGAGAGAAGCTATAAAAAGTCCAAGAAGCACAAGAAGAAGACCAAGAAGAGGCGTCACAAGTCTGTAAGTACGCAAGAAACGCTGTGAAACACGGATGGGTTTGGATTGGTACTGACAGAACTCACAACAACAGGCGTCTCCGGACTCTGACAATGAGAAGAAAGGAAGAGAGCGCGACGGAAAGCGCGAGAAGGACCTAGAGAAAGAGAAAGAGAACGACAAGTCTCGGGGGAAGTCTCGCTCAGACTCGAAACAGAAATCTCCGAAGAGAAAAGCAGCCAAAGAGGAGGTGGGTTGTCGTGAAGACTGAGGATCACGTTCAGAATTTCTCTGTTTGCACCCTTTGAAATCAGTCTTTTAGATTTGGGGCGCGAGACTATTTAAACTCTTTGGTGTTGCGTTCAGGGCGGCTGGGATACGTCAGGCAGCGAGCTGAGTGAAGGGGAGCTGGAAAAGAGGAGGAGAACTTTGCTGGAACAACTGGATGCTCCGTGATTCCGATCACGCTGTTCACTCCTCCGACACGCATTCCCATCATGCCCGTCTGCCTGTACCGGTCACGCCGCCCTGGAAGGGCAGATTACACACTTTTGCAGGTGTGCTGCACCGTCCACACACGTCCATGTCCATGACTTGGCTTTTTTGGATCGTCTGCTTTTTGGTTTAGCTGAATATAGCTCTGGTTGCCATTTTCTTTTGTATTGAATTAAAAAGTAACTAATCTGGATTACTTTAGATAATTGTTTTAATCCAGCTGCAGCTGAACTGACTTTTAAATTGGATCGTCTGTTAAAACTAAAACTGTAGTGAAACACAATAAATACTGTTTGAATGGATCTCGCATTTTGGGTATTTTACATCCTTCCAAGTTCGTCCAAAGGGCGTTGGTGCAACGAAGAGCAGCCACACACTCATGTTCGATGTAAATAGTTTATTTGATCATATCTGAAAATCTCATTTCACCTAACTTAAAAAAGACGTTATTGTGTTATAAACAGACTGCCTAAAAATACACTTATGGGTGGGAACAATGACAGTTATCGTCCAGTTAGAGAGGTCGCCGTTACAGATGGTGACGTTGAGATGAACGGCAGCATGTGCACGTGCGGACACGTGCACCAGGAGGGTGTATCGCAGGGGCCGGAACCCAGGTGACACAAACCAGTTCAATCTGGTCCAACATGAGTTCCAAAGCTGCCTCCCGTGACCCTGCGGCGCACCCACATGCACGTAGTGATCCGTTACCTTCTGCAGTGGCAGTGAGATACTGATTTAATACGTTACTGTAAATCCATTTGGCTTAATTTAATATACAAAAATTGACATTTTTAAAAAACTATAAGTTAAAGTAACATTCAAGTTGTATAGCACAAGGCGACGTTTGTTTAAACAATATGTACAATCAGGTAATGTGAATGAAGTAAAAAACAAACATCTGTACATTTAGGAAACTTGTATGGTGTATTTTGTTTTGTCATGTTTTTAATGACACATTAAGATGAAAACACAGGCTTAAAGGAATCTTTTCAGTGGTTAAATACTATACATTAAAATTACAATAAAATGAGTAGACGCAGTGGCCTTGAATATAATCCAATTTGACAGAAGGAAAACCCGATGGCTGAAATGCAGAGTGATGTCCAGTTTGAACATGAGATCCAGTCGGGCTCGTTATCATTCAGGCAGCTTCGTCTTCCTTGCCGACCGTGTGATTTATTTGTTTCCAGACACCAAACGTCAGAAATGCTAAACTCTAAGTGGACGGTGGTCGACCTGCTGTTGCAGGACAATAAGTACATATCAAGTTTGATCTGTCTGATCTGACGGGTGTCTGATGGTTTCACTGTAGTGCAAATCAGGAATGAGTGAAATTCTGATCAGCCCTTTTTCTTTTACCTCGGTGCCTAAACAGCACATTTGTATTGCAAATGGAAACGAGAGTCGATGCTACCAAATGTGATCATCATAACAGCGAAAGGGAACGCGTCCCGTACATTCTACATTGTTTCCAAGGAAGCATCTTTTTACGTGGCTCTTAAGGCCACAGCGAATCCACCCTAACGCCTTAGAGATTTAAAGCCAGGTCCAGTTGTATTGCTTACAGTGGGGAATAGTAGACAGCGAGACTTTAGCCGACAGAGTAAATTCAGGCACTTGGCTTGTCTAAGGTTTGTAAATCAACCTTTCAGACACTTAAATTCAGTCCCAGACATGTTTCAGTCCTTCGTAAAGGGTAGCTACGACACCACAGACATGGAATAACGTGTATTCTTATGTAATATATGTACATATTCATCTCTATGGCTGCTACACCTGTCCTCCACTTAACCTTCACTCTTCAAACATCCCGTCTCTCCCTCTTCCTCGCCTTTCACATCCATCACCTTCTCACCCCCGATCACATGCGCTCCCCCTCCTCTTCCTCCTCCTAATCACATGACCACTTCGCCATTGTTCATTGGTCGTAGGTTCTGATCGTCAAAGCGCCTTCTGACGCTCCTGCGCACGGCGTCCGCTCGCCTGTAAGGTTGATTCCTCAGATCTGAGGGGAAAGGAGGGAGTTAAAGGAGCCGTCAGTCGGCTGCTCGGGGCAGTTCCTGATGAGTGCTCAGAGTGCTGGCAGCCTGTCTGTCAAAGCAACATGAGTTCTAACAAGAAAAAAAACCAACTGTGGGCTCAACTGTCCAATGAGACAGACCACGTCCTTATCATTTAAGGCTTAAAATGTACAAGCAGGAAAGGAGGTTGGTCACTAGCAGGTAATCCCAGTGAAAAGGCAGTAAATCAAAGGTAACAAAGAGATGCTTGCCAGGTTTGGGATACATCCACCACTACAGATGTGCTACTGGAGAAGTTCCTTACCCTCGAGCAGACATTGGGAAATTTAGTAATATTATTCTTCTGTAGGGCTAGATGAAGAGAAGACAAAATGGAGGTTAAAAAAAAATAGGAGGGTTGACCACAGCGTGTTTTAGCCACACTGGCTTTGCTACGCAAGCGCTGCAAAGCAAAGCGGCAGCTGGCTGCGCTTGGAAGGGCAGAGCCTGGGCACTAAGGGCACGAGAGGAGACAGAGCTGCAGGGGGTTAAGTTCAGCTGGAAGAGAGGAGGTTCCAAGCTTTGGAGGTTTTCTCCCTTTTTTTTTTTCTGTTATGAACCCAGTTTGCTTTAAAGAGTGGCTACCAGCAGGACAGAAGAAGAGTCCATAACAAAAGTACAGTACAGAGCACTTGTAAACTGTGCTAACTTAAACAGTATATTTACAAATGTAAAAAAAAGAATCAGAGAGAGCAAAAACATGCCACACGATCAGTAAATGCAACACCAGAACCGGGTTAGTAGCACACCGCAAAGACAGTCATCAGCACTGCGAGTGTTATTTCTACCCTGGACATGCAGGATGATGGTGCAGAGCGCAGAACGCTGCAAGAGAAGTCTGATGGAAGCTGTTTCTGCAGCAGTGATGATGCGACAGTAAACACACAGACATTCAACATCATAAAAATCATCCAAACACACCAAACTAAAGCAAAGTAATAATGTCACAGGCGCCAGCTGAGAAAAGATCAATCGAGCCGCCTTCCTGACAGTGACAGTCTGTCACCACCAGGGGGCAGCGTGCGCCTTATTTCGCTATTCCGCTCATTCAGTTCATCCCGTGAGAGATTTGGCTTCTGTGACATTAGGATTTGCTGTAATAAAGTAATAATGATGGGTGGTGTCATAATTCATGCATCTCAGACAGGAGAACTCGCACAATCAGACGCTCCTTCTCAGGCACGTGTGCGCGCCTCGGGTCCGAGAGAGTTAAGAGTGTGGTTGTGGTGATGCATGCGGGGATATGGATCAGAAAAATGATAAAAATAGGGGAATGTTTGGGTTTTTTTCAGCAACCTTAGAGAGAGAGAGACAGTTCTATAAGCTTAGTAATGGTACTCCTCATTGAGGGCGGACTCGCAGAAGAACCGAGAGCCGCGCTTGGCTGTGCGGGCGGTAAAGGGCACTGTCTTCAGCACTGCACCGAGAACGACAAGGACAACAGCCAGGACAGAGACATGACAAACACAATTTAAGAAAAGCAGACTCCTAAAGAGGTTTAGCACTGGTTAGCACTAAAGCAAATACCCAACAACAGCACCAGGAGGGGCAAAAAAGTCCACTACAGTCAGCGTAATTCCGCTGTGAAAAGAGCCCGTCAGTGTTTTTTAGACGTATTACATCATTGACTGCTGATCAGATTCCCTTGGCTGGTTGTAAAAACTACAAATGTTGAATACAAGCATAAAATACATAGCAGGGGATAAAAATATATACATAGATTTATCGTTACTGCTCTAAAATCGTGCACTAAACAGTGTTTTTTTTCCTGTTATAAAAGCAGACTTGTTTGTATTCTTGCCCCCAACAACTCGGCGTTATAAAGCAATGACACAGCAGATATGATGGGCTGTGACCATCAAACGTGTGTCGCCGGATTAGCTGAACTGTCAGCGCATGTTTGCACTCATCTGGTTCTTAAACCGGTGAAGTTCTCAAACATCTGACAGTGGAATTTGAAAAGTGTTAGTTGGTTTAGATCCCCCCTGTTAACGTGTATAGCTGGAGAAAACCTTCATGCACAGCGTCTGTGTGTGTGTGTGTGTGTGTGTGTGTGTGTGTGTGTGTGTGTGTGTGGTGCCATTACCTGTGATGATGTCCTCAATGGCTCCATCTTTGCCCTCATAGACGTGTCGGCTGTCTTTGACCTGTTTCTTCTTGAGCTCCTGGATGAGCTCCTGCTGCTGCCGCTTGTTCTTATGGGATGGAGACTGAAGAAAGGAGACACACACACACACACACACAACACCCATTTTAAATGATAACCATATAGTTTCCAGCCCTCCTTGTGTTCTTACTCTGAGCCCCTTTGCATGTGTGAGTTAATTGGACCATTGAAGTGGAAGAACCACTGATGCTGAGTGGATATGAAGCAGCTCAGCAGGGTGTCGGAGGGATGAAGCAACTACAAACTGGAGCCAGAAGGCCTCTACTAATCCTGTGGTGAGGTGTCAGGAGGTGGAGCTGAAGGCGGAATCTGCTTACCTTCTGGTTCATGATGAACGCAACTGGGTGGACATGCAAAGATAAACACTAACCTTCTGGTTCTCCTCCAGCATGGCCTCCTGTTCCAGAAGTTTCTCCATCAGAATTTGCGCCTGCCTCTTCCTCTGTTCGTTGTCTTCCTCCGCTTGCTGTGATAAAACATACACGTGTTTAAAAAAACAAACCCCAAAAGCAGGAATTAGGCGACTAGGGTCAGCAGTTGTGCACAATGAGAGTCTAACAGGAGGAGGAGGCACACGGGAGGTAAACGAACTCACCCTGTAGGCTCTCACAAATCGAACAAACACGGGGAAAAAGACAGACGGGGGCGTCGTCTTGGCGTTTTCCCCAAAGAACTTCACCGCTTCGTCAAAGGCGTCCTTTTGAAAAGCAGAAAGTTGACTCAGAGGAGCTTAAAACGGCTTCAAGGTGAAGCCTGATTGGTGAAACCGGGCACGGAGCGGCGGCGTGCTCGCGTTACCTGTGCGATCTTGGCGTCATCTTGCAGCTTCTTCAGCTTGCTCTCGTTGTGGGCGATGAACTCTTTGAGCATGGTGTTGTGACCGTGCATGCTGTACTCTCGTTTGGTCAGCTCCATGCCTCTGTTCAGCTCCCTGACGTCCATCAGGACGTTCTCCAAGGACACTGGAGGCAGGGATGTTGAGACAAAGGCACCACAAACCCCCCGAACACGTCGGGCCCACATGACTCACCTGCTGCAGCTTTCTCCACATAATGCAGCTCGTTGTAGAAGAGGGAGACCTGTGCGTATTTCTCCTTCACCACATTGGCGATGTAGTGCAAGAGCGTTAGCTTGCGGTCTGTTGACTTGGTGTCAAGGAGCTGGAAGAAAACAGAAAGGTCTAAAGAACTTTGATGGAGAAGGTGGCAAAAACAAAGCTAGAAAAGCATCTTACCAAGTCCAAACTCTGCAGCTTGAAGCCGTAAACTGCTCCTCTTTTGCTGCTGTTCATGTAGTTACCAAGGGCCAAGATAATCTGGAGAGGGACCACAAGTATGAAGAGGAAGGAAGGAAGAGCTTTTTTAAAACATCTGCTTGATATCACAGAGGTGTTTCAGTTACCTCGAGGATTTTCTTTAGCTTCTGAGATGACTTGATGGACACCGACGCTGCAATAACAGCATGCAGTTGCTAAGGAGAGGCAAGGAGGGCGACGGTTACACTCGTCTGAGACACACATCCATCTATCTCCTCCAACAGGCTGTGTTTCTCACCGGCGTGAGCATCTGGACGCTCTCGCAGAAGTTGCCGATGAAGGCCATGATGGTCATCTTCTGCATGAGGCGCTCGATCTTACTGAACTGCATCATGAAGCGGTCCTCGTCCGTCAGGCTCTCCAACGGTTTGCGCTCCTTCTCGAACTGCCGCAGGGTCTTGACCTCGTTCTCGGTGGGCTGGAAGCGCATCAGACACTCCACGAAATCCACGGGCAGAGTGCGCAGGTCGAAGCTACGGGACGAGGCAGGCACAGAGAGGTTTAAGCCGCCGAAAAGCCAGATGAAAGCAGGCAAGAGGTGTCAAGCTCACATCTGGATGGCTCTGCAGATCTCCTCAGGAGTCTTGCCCACTTTCCTCAGGGTGATGGCCAGGTTCTTCGCTCTGTTGGAGTCCAGAAGCGTCACCTTGTTGGGCATCTTCTGGCTCACCTTCGTCTTGCTCGTATTCAGATCGATCGTAGGTCCCTGCGCCTTCGTCTTAAACATCTCCTCAAACTCGTCCACGTTTAGGTCCTAAAGGGAAGCCAACAGAGAATCAGCGACGCCAAAGAACAAAAGGAGAGCGGATTCGGTGATCTGAGAAAGAGCTCGACCTCCAGGATCCTCTCATCGTCGATCTCATTGAAGACGGTCCCGTTGATCTGGTTTGGTTTCAGGGCGACCCAGTTGAAGACTGGCATACGGAACTTTGTCTTGATGGGCTTCTTGATCTTAACAGCTAAAAAGGAAACAGCGTTAGTGGAGCATCCGTGTCTGCTAACAGAGGGTGCTCACACACACACACACACACACACACACACACACACACACACACACACACACACACACACACACACACACAACACACACACACAACACACACACACACACACACACACACACAGGTGAGAGGGTGAACTGACATCTGGGACTGGTGACAAACACAGGCACAGACCACACAACCACTGCTCCCTTTCAACTAAAGAAAGACCAAGAAATGGCGTGAGGCCTGTCGGCCATGTCTGCAGTGTGGATTTCCTGATTGAACCTCTAACTACACACACACACACACACACACACACACACAGGTGTGGCTGAAGGAAACCCTTCCATTTCTGTCTATTACTTTCTAAACTGCATGCAACTGTGGGTCTGCATTTCCGCATGCTGTCAGCTCACATTTCACACACACACGCACACACACATCTAAACCACAGTGTGAACCATGCAGGATTTCGAAAAGAGATATTTTCAGCAGAATTGTGTTTATATAAGGGCAGAGGCTCCTTAAAAAATGCCGTTAAAGACTTAAACTGTGTAAACCTTTTTCCCTACTGGATTAGGGCTGAAAATACCATCTTTTCAATCTGTAATGCAGGAATGCAACAGGGAAGACAACAGCATACAAAGAGAACCTACAGAAGAGTTTGATGGGTCCCTCTGGTCGGTGGGAGGAAAGAAACAAGGTACATGATTAAGAAATTGGCAGGGAGTTAGTGGGAAGAGTTTGCACATGCACTGCCCAAACAGGCATTACTGACCATGAAAAGCAATTAACAACACCACAATAAGGAATGTACACAACCATTTAGAGTACAATGCCTGTAGTTTGATCTTATGAGAGTATAGAGTGCAGCAAATGACACAAAGAGAAAATGATCATCTACTATTGGAGGTCCATTAGCGTTTCCATCTTATTACTTTGACTGATGTCCTGAAATAACCTGTTTCAGAATGATGTAGGTATCTCAATCACAGTTAATCAGTGGCAGGACGTGTTCGGGAAGTTTAAATATGGAGTTTCAAATAAATCTCATGCCAGTTTTCTTTTCTCTTTTTCTTTTAGTCTTGCGTCTCTGGCAGTGAATCGGTGCAATTATTCTTGCTGCCAGAAGAGGGAGACAAAGCGCCTAAAGTGATGCGAGTAATAGTTGCGACATGGTTGCATTTCCGTTTGGGTGTGACAAATCAGCAGCAGCAGGAGAAAGTTTTCTCACAGCTCTCAAAATATTTACATACAAGCACATACTTCATATTTTCAGTTACGGGGAATTTATCCACACACAAACACACCACAGAGGTGTTTTACCTGCTAAGCCAGAGTTCATGATAACAGTGGGGGTCCCACATCCGGGCAGAGGGGGAGCAAGTGGGGGAGGTGGAGGAGGCAGGGGTACCGATATCTCTGAGGCCAGCCCAGGAGGAGGAGGAGGAGGCGGAGGTGGTGGAGGAGGAGGCGGTGGAGGTGGGGGCGCCGCAGGAGAGGGCGATGATGGTCCGTTTGCCACTGTGGAGAAGGTCGACAGCACCGAGTCAACTTAAATGAGCTTCAGCACACACGCCGCGCCCAGCTGGACCTGCATCAAACTTACATGTGCCGTTTACGGGGAGTGGTGGTGGAGGTGGTGGCGGCGGCGGAGCTGGCATTCCTGCAGCAACCCCCGTGTGGTTCGGACCGACAGCTGAGCCGTTTGCTGCCATCATGGCACCCGCTATCGTACCGACAGGTAAGGAGGGCAGAATGGAGATGTCACCGTCTCCCTTCTTGTGGATCTTGATGGTGCCCTGCTTCTCCAGCTCGTGGATCTTCTTCTCCAGCTTCGTCTGTCGCTGGATGGCCTCGTCTTTCTCCTTCACCATCTGCCGCAGCGAGATTACCTGAGAGCTGGTGTCTTTGTAGACCTCCTGTGCAGGAGAGGATGAAAACAGGTGACAGTTTAAAGTAGAATTCTAAAGGATTCTGGAAATGATTTATGCATCGATGACAGACTTAAATTTTTTTTTAAAAACTTCAAGTGGCAGCGTGAATAATCAGTTTGTGGAAGCTGAAAGATTGACAGATTCAAAGAAGAATGTGAAAGCTCAGGAGTCTGACCCTGATGGATTCAAGATCCTTGTTCTTTTGCATCAGCTGCTTCTCCAGCTCCACAATTTTGGACATGGCCTCGTTCTCCATGTCCTGCAGCTTCTCCGTCATCTGCAAAGACAACAGGCAAGAAGAAACAGGGTCACGGGCTGACGTGAACTCACTATGACAACATCGAAGTCAATTAGTTGACAAAAACAGCACAACAGAAACCAGAATTGTTAAGTCCATTTAAATCCAGATTCATCTGCATTAAAGTTACAGCAGGAAGGTGTGGATGCATTTACATCAGTAAGACTGGAGCAGGCATGTCCACCATCAACATTCTGATCTGCTGGACATTAATACGCAGTGACAGGCTGGAAATTAGACCATTCAGGCTGTTTTTTCAGTCACTTGCAGAGACACTCACATGTGACAAGTTCTCCTCCAGCTCCTCCACCCGCTCCAGGGCAGCATTTTTGGTCTCTGCATCCTCCAAAAGTGCTCCCACGTCAAACACATTATCCAAGTAGGCCTGGATCTGGACCTGCAGCTTATCGCTCTCCGTGTGCTTGAGTTTCTGGAAGACAAAGACAGAGATGGCAGCAGCGTGATAAGGCAGGTTTCTGTGTTCACTGCACAGGCTGCAGCAGGTGTGCTGGTTTACTTCTGAACAAATAACAGGATCCACGACTTCCAGGAAATCCTTTATTTAAAACCTGTGTAAATTAAGAAGACTCACATCTAAGTAGTCATCCAGACCCAGCTTGGTGAAGTCAAACTGCAGATGAACTCTGAAGTTCATGTCCTCCACAGAATGCACGACTATGTTGATAAACTGCATACAGGCCACCTATGGGGAAAAAACTCATGAGAGATGCTTTAGCAAAGCAATAAATAAATAGTCCAAAGATGTGTTTATTTCCCCTGTATGATGACAAAGTACTGAATCTATATTCTAGGGAGGGACAAGCTTATCTGATATACTTAAAGCACCTAAAAATCAACATCTGCATTAGCTGACCTATTGGAACCACCTCTGGTCTGCGTGTGGAACTGCAATTAGTCACTTTATGGAGTTCCATTGGGACAAACAGAGCAGAACGTGCAGCTGTGTAAAAGCGTGATTCGTGTTTTTAAACTTCCTCACATCTGGACTATCTGCCTGTGCACATGCACAAAAACAGAGCTCACACTTTCATCACTCAGAGAGGAAACAGTGTTCACCAGGGGCTTCACAGGCAGAGGCGCCGTCTCTAGTTTGGAGAGTAATGTCTGATTTTTAAGGGATTGCAGTGCGATCAATAATCCATTAGGCTGTGTGTTTGTGTACATACATACATACCATAAAATCAATGTTGCTGTCCTCATTCTTGAAATACTCCATCAGCTTCTCAAACCGCTGTGTCTCCATGCACACCTGCCAAACAAATGTAGCACTGCTGCTGTAATTACTGGAATTAATTGCTGCGACAGTGATACTGAAAGTCAGCAGAACTCCAGCCCATAATCAATTTCATGTGCTATGTTATCAACTGCAGTGGATGGAGTTTTCCTTCTTATGTAAAGTTGGCCTGAATCTGTGCCCATTAATCCCACTGTGGTGCAGAAATTACTAGCCGCAGTGAAGCTGTAGTTGTTTCTTTCGTCCTGCAATTTAAGCACATTTTGGAGGCAGGGAGAGAGAGATGCTCCGAGTTCAGACGGTTCATTCAGAGGGCAACGGAGGAGACGGCGCACGATAAAGAATTAAGTACCAAGGGAGGAGGGGTGTCTGCATCCAGAAAGCCCTGAGAGCCTGCCAGCAAACGCGATATGAAAGTGACCTGAGGAAACAGCTCTGAACACGTCTCATACACAGGATGCGTACATGCATCCAGCTTCACTGCCATGACACAAACCTTCGTCTCATCAGTTCTGCTACGTCTTCCTCATTCTCTCACTAACGCTGCTAAGAGCAACACTCAATATTTCATCCAGGGGTGTAAATAATACATTAAGTGCAGTCGGCCCATTTCTGCGAGATCTATGCTGCAAAACAGAGCTGCTGTTGGGTTTCACTCCATCGTGAACCTCCCACTCTGTCCTCAGGCAGCCAGAATCCTTGATCAAGACAGGACGGGGTCACACAAGGTTATCTGACATCTGCGCTTTGATGCCAAATCCTGTTGTCACTCATGTGACTGTTCTCTCTGGAGTCCTCCCTCGTTTGTGGGGCTCAACTACTGTCTGAATCTGGACAATAGAGCCCGAGATACTATCCCGTCTGCAGGAATGCAGAATCAGCCGGGGAAGCATTCCTGTGGGGCTGAGTCACTCTTTGAAACTGCACAGTTAAAGCGTAATGACATATTCGTCCCCTCAGATCCGCTCTGTGCGCCGCGTACCTCCTTAAAGTTGTCGAACGCGGAGAGAATAATTTCATGGCCTCCCCTCACGAGACAAACTGCCGCCAGGAGCTCCAGGACGAGCGCTTTTGTTCTGGAAAAACAGGAAATAAAGGCAGTAATGTTTAGTCGATGAAAGGTGCCAACGCTGCGGGGAAACCCGCACTTAACGAGGAGCAAGTGAGAGGGGACGGAAGCGGAACTGACACGTTACCACTGTGCAGAAACGTGTCAAAAATCCTGGAACCGCATCAAAGGCTGAAATCTTACCCAACAAACATGTAGCATCTACAATTGTTGTGATATTTACCTTAAAAACATTACAACCATCTTATTCTACCTGTTCAAGATTCAAGATGTACTTTATTCATCCCCGTAGGGAAATTGAATTGTAGTTATAGTGTATTCTGCATCAGGGTGTTAAAATTGATATTGTTTTATTCTGGGTGATGCAGTGTGGAGTCACAGGGAACCAGCTTTAGCAACAACCTTTTAGAATATAGATATTCAGTATATCCCACGTATTCAGTTAGATTTCTACAACATTGTGATGTGCATGATGATGGTGCTCATAGTGGTGGAATCCACATATGTGCACGTGTGTGTTTGTGTCTATGTACGTGTGAGTGTGTCTACCCTCTCTCTTTGCCTCGATGAGATGATACATGACAGGTGATGCAAAGTGGTTCACATCCACTTTTGAGAAAATACATGTGCCTCAGGGGAACCAAGTGAAAACAGAGAGAGCGAGCGAGAGAGAGAGAGAGAGAGAGAGAGAGAGGGAGAATAGCGTCTGGCTGGCTGTAGCACCGAGCAGCTGTCGGTGTAGTGGAGTGGGCCAGCGGTGCCCTGACCTGTCTGTCAGCGTAAACGTGCTCCACAGCTTCAATGTGCAGGTGCGCTGAAGTTCTTTACTGAACGTGGGCGTTGGATGGCAAAGTATCCGGACTCCAAATATAAAAATATCCAAAACAGTGTGAAAAGCGTTACGTTTTTAAACCTCACCTGGGGCTTTTATTGTTGAGACTTAGTGCTATTTCATTCACAGCGTGGGGGTGCGACATGACCATGTTGAAGCCGTACTGCAACATACAGACGAGCAAATGAGCAGAGGAGCCACAGAGGAGCGAAACGTGGTCATTCAGAGGGGTGAACTTCCGTCCTGAGGGACATGTGTGAAGGGCTGACCTGATAGTTCATGATGGCACGCAGGCACATGATGCAGACATGGACGTCATCTTTCTTGCAGACCAACCTGGAGTTCTTCAGAGTTCTCCGGCTTGGCAGAGTGTTACAACTACAGCGGATGACAAAAAAGTGATAGGAACAACTGGTGTTAAAGAAAAGGACCCGGGAGAATCCGAACACAAGCTCAAGTCCTCAAGATAAATCTGAAAACAGATGCCGCTTGTGAATGAGTCTCTGTCACACGCCACCATAACACAGGGAGGCTGTTAAACCGCCGCGGCGCCTTATGCTAACACACACAAAAACGGTGTAATATACAGCCTCTCCAGGGGCCGCGGGGTGCCCACGTTCAATTGTTTTAACTTTATGTCCTCCACAAAGATATCACTTACAGCTCCCACAATAGAAGCCGCTCATTGGCATGCAGCAGGGTGACTGTGCAACTTTCTGTGAACAAAGAAAGGCTGCAGATCTCAGGATTAAAGAGTAAAGTTGTCTGCAAACATGAAGTTGTTTTTTTCCTACACACTTTTTCTACATGTTTCATTTACAAGCTTTGCTTCTGAGAATAAAAACATGTCTCTGGGCTACTGATGGACGTGCTGCTTCGTGTCTCGCTCCTGTGTGCGTCACAACACATAGTGGGAAAAACAGGCAACATCATGTGAGCGCAGGAGATATTTGAGAATCGTTCTTTCTTCAAAAAAAAAAAAAAAGTCAAAAAGCTGGAAAACAGGCTGTGTGTTTTGTGTTCCTTCGGCTGTGGAAGATTGTGCGCTCGCTGCAGCTGAAAGAATTCAGAAACTCTTGAAGGGTTCCTCCAGGGCTTTTCCTCGCCTGCTTCCACACCACAGGAGGGTGTGGCACAGAAATGAGCAAAGATATTTTTAAGGACATATTGTCTCTAAAGTGTGATACCATGATCTGCGTGGACTTGTCTGCCACTACATCAAACCTAGTAAAAGGTTTTTAAAGCACACCATAACCATTTTATTAAGATGACGACAATATGCTCCAGCAGAGATACTAAAATGGTCTAAATGTGACGTACACATGAAGCACAACAGCTAGAACTACAGGAGCTACACGGCTAACACACAGTGACTCAATGAACTCTAACATACCGTCTAATCTCAGTACACTTTGGGCAGGTCGTTGTGCTCGGCGTCCTTCAGGAGGGCAGTTTGCAGAAAACACAATTATCTTAATATGATGACAACCTTATTTTCACCGAGTTGCTATGAAGCAACATGACAAAATAAAGGTGCAGCAGCACAATGGAGACTGAAGAGCTACAATCGAGGGAAATGCTTCAAAACCAAAGTGGCATCTTGCAGGTAACATGCTCAAAATACAACACAAACTAATCTATCCATGGCAGCTGGAGTTTAGTGAAATCCTTGTAGAAATTAGGCTAGCCTCTGCACAAAAAGCCACACAAATGGCGAACAGGCTCCGAGGCAGGAACAATGAGTGCAGAAAAAAGCCATTTACTCCAAGGAGAAGACAAAATCTGCTTGAAGCACTGGAGGGGGGCTGGTAGTACAAATAATTCACTTCCCAGACACAGACAGCAGGACAAATACACTGGACAGGGCTAGCAGGGAAGCGTAATGAGGCAGAGGGGATTGTGTGTATGTGTGTCTGTGTGTGCTGGGAGGGAGAGCTGGGATGAGGAAAGCTCACTGACAGCCAGCAAAGTGAACGTGCCTGCTGTTGAAGACTGGTAGACGGGAGAGAAGGTGACTATGGAGGAGCACCAGGACAGAGAAGAAGCAGTTAGCCTCAGCGAAGACGCTTCATCTGCCTGCCGATTAGTGTGGATTACAAAATACAGGACACAGAACAAACGGCTCACGGACCCAAAACTTGAGCGAAAGAAAAAAGAATTCCACATCTGAAGCCAAACTCAGATTAGAGTTCAAACCCGTGTCAAACCCAGGAATTAAAGTGTGGAAGATATTCAAATTCTCTCTACTTGCTCTATACAAATCAGGGCGAGGAGTGTGGTCCAGAGACATCAATGGAATAACAAGGAGGATTAGAGAAATAAGGCACAACTGAATAGGATTTAGAATGCTTCAGATCATATAGTTGCATGGGCCTAGTTACTAACCTCTGTGAAATTCACTGTGGGCAGCAGATGGATCTAAAACACTCTGTCTGGTGTCCATAAAATTAAAACCGGCCCTAATAATGTTTGCTAATCATGCCCAAGACCTTTGACAGTGTCCTGCAGAAATGGACCAGATCTCATGACCACATAAGACGGTAACATATTAAAAGTGTGACCTCTTAAGTACCCTTATACTACAGCCACGTGGCTCCGGCTTATCAGGGGCAAACAAGAATGGAAACAATACAAGATAAAGAGAACCTGGGCTGTTAAAGGTTACAAATCACAGAGACACACACAAATAGTCAATCATTACATCATTAGTTAAGCGTGTGCGCTGTACCGTAACGTGGAATGACGTCCAACGCGTGTCAGGCCGTTCCCAGTGATGGGAGACGGCAGGGTGCTTCCTCCATGGAGGTCCTCTATTGAGCGGCTCCAGGGTTTAGATTTATCCAATGCAGCTTCTGGGTTGTTCTCCAGGCAGTCTCCGTCAAATCTATCCCCACACACAAGATGCTCGATAAGACACCAAAGTTCTTGATATTCATTTGGATTCTGCAGTCAATTATTTGACCTCAAGCTGATAATTCAATTCTTCCATCCAGGTGATGTCTACATTCCTTCAAAGATAGTATACACGACAAAGATGCCTCACTACAAACCACATTGTCATACCAGCAGATTCCGAAGGCTGTTGGATTGATATAAGAATATGGGTTCTGTCTTTTGGTGGCCCAAGGCCTACAGCAGTGGTGGAGGCAGCTTAGAATAACAGACCCCCCTCCGACATGATACAAGTATTGCTAAAATACCAAGCAGAGAGGCACTGTGCACATTCTTATAATCTTTGGTATGCAAGTCTTAACATGGGTCTTTCATGGACTTTTGTGAGGCAGAGACGAGTCCCAACCAAACTGACCTCCTCTTAATTTGTCAGGATAATGTAATTTTAGTGTCATTTTCAAAAGTATTCAGGGACGTGAGCGCAGATGTGCCCCATCAAACAAACGTGCAGAGGTGAACAGTGTCACGCATAAACTTTAATTCACTGTAGATCAACAGATGTTCTCTGATATAATTTATTCATCAATGATGCATTTCCATTCCAAACAGTTAAACTTACTGCACCTATATGGAACAAGCGTTAATATTAATGGTTGTTGGCATGAATCCATGGCTGTAAAGCTCAAATTTCAGCTTCCCAGGGCAGACAAAACACAGCATGTACCCCGACTGTCTCTCAGTTTGTTTTATTTGGCAGAAACGTTGGAAAAGAGCTGGCAGTTCCAGCATACCTGTTAGGATCTATTTCACTTCTCAGGCTGGTTGTTTCCATGAACGTTAAACGCTGCCGCGGTGCCACCGAGGGTAAACATGCATTTACAGCCAACCGGCCATGATGCGGACAGACCATAATGACACAGGGCGAAGTGGGAGACAGAACTCAAAAATGGTACTGTGTGGTTCTTTGGCCCTGAGCAGGAACCTTGGGACTGACTAATAATCGCACTGTCAAACCTATGAATAGAAGCCTATGGTTGGTGCGACGCGGTGCCAATGTGTCAGCAGTGGACTCGGGTGACTCAGTGTTTCTGACAACCAGGCAGCAACCAGGCAGCAACCAGAGCAACGCGGTGATGCTGCGTGGAGATGCTTCAGCAGCCGGGCTGAAAGGCTGCATTGTGTTCGCTGTCAGTTCTGTATGTGTGATACAGGGGGAGAGAAGGAGCCGGCGGTGACTTACGTGACGGCGTACTGTGCAAAGGACAGATACTCCACCAACACGTCCAGGCCTTTGTTATCTTCATTCAAGAACTCTCTCACCCACCTGAAGGCACAAAAACCCCATTTAATAACTCAACAGCACTTTTCAACAGGATAGGAATGTGTTTATGAATCATTCAATAGCTTGCAGCATGCCTTCCCAGAGCGGCCAGACACCCTTTATTACCCTGCAGGGTGTTATTACATAGTGTTGAAGTTCTCTACTCTAGTATTGTACATTCAAATACGTTTTAAAATACTACGTATATAAAATAATGTATATTCATATTAAAAACACGGGTCGAAAACCTTGTTTCTTCCCTGACAGAAGTGTTAATATGATAACAACTGGGGGCCGTTTCATTGTTATTTTTCTTCAGATTTCCCCCTATTTGAAAGTCTTCAAAGGTTTCAGACCCAATTCAGGAAACACATACAAACGTTGGTAAATGCTGAGGAATTCACACACGTTTACACAGTCTCATTACCAAGTCTCTCTGCTTTCTCACACACACACACACACACGCGCGCGCACACACACACGCACGCACGCACGCACACACACACACACGCGCTTTTATTTCCTAACGCAGCCCTCAGACTGATCAAAAGCCCATTCTCACCTTCCACTGAAGTGGGCCACCCATTCATCGCTTTCATTTTTTATTCTGCACAGAGGAGCAGGCCTTCTCACAGAAAAAGCTTCAGCTACTTTGGCTGGTCATGTGCTCTTCCTCGTACAGATGCACAATTAGTGTGAGGCAAATCACATAACATCTACACCTAATTTCATTATAGGACTGAACCGTGTCGTTTACTAGCATGGACACCTCCTGACCGCCAAATTTGCAGGGCATAAACATGCAGCTGTAACATTTAACTGGCATAAAACTTCACAAGCTGCTTCTTTATCTGCCCTCCTGTAGGGCAACAGCACCGGAGCCAGCGAGACCAATAAGATGGTCCAGTAAAGCGGTGCCCAGTGGGCCCCGCTGCGTCTTAAAAGGGCTTGGGGGCGTGGCGTGGTGGAGCCACATGGTAATCATTACCGCGGGACACCAACCAACAATCCTCCCATTCACCACATGTTGCTGACCACTGCGGGACATGTGAAGAGCAGGCAGGCGGGCAGGGGGGCACGGGGGGTGGGGGTAGGGGGGATTATAATCAGTGCTGCTCATACAAGGACAATCTGTCTATTATATGCAGCTGAGATGATGCATTTCTCTGTCTCACCTCTGAAAAGAGGCAGTAATCATTCACTCCTGAGTGGATGACAGCTTGACATCCACCAACACCCCACCCCACCCCTGCGTACCATCTCGGACCCCCCCCCCCCATCCCTGCCGTTATGCCTCGTTGTCTAATCTTGAGTAGGGGGATTATTTATGTAATCTAATTTACCAACATACGGTGACTAAAGAGCAGTTAATCCCTGTAAACTGTGCGTGCACCCGACCGCCTGAGATCATCTCTGGCTGTGGCCGCAGAGTTTATTTTGGCCCGAGGAAGCCAACCTGTCGTGGGCGCAGACGGCGTGTAGGCGGGTGAGAGACGGTCGTCACAGATGTGAGACTATTTGTGCGAAGCGAGTGAAGCGGACCGATTGCAGCAGAGTATTTGATACAATCCGCCCGAGTGAGAAAAGAACGTCGCATGTCTTCCTGTCCAAATTTGGACACCAATTACTACGACAAACCACAATAATTCCAACCGGGACCACTGTTGTCAGAGACGCTCGGATGTTCAAATTAAGAAGAAATCTCCATGAATGCCTTCAAGGGAGGGCTGAGACAGCCACCACCCCTCAGGCAGAGGGAGCGTCAGTCACAACAGAGGTGGAGGTGGAAGTTAAAGCTGATTAACTCAACAGAGACTCATCTATAAGATGTGTGGGCTGGCCGGAGATGTTTCTAATATTGTAGCCTCAGCAGAGGTGAGTTGAAATGGACTGCTCCGTGTTTTTAAATAACCTGACAACCAAACCATGGTTGGTTTTTTTAAAGGTGGCCCTGTAACACATGAAGAAGAAACAAGGACCTTCGTATTATTTTCCACATTCAACATTTTTTAGCTTTTCCAAAATGTGGCCATCACACAGTGGCAGTCTGGAGGGGGGAATGGGGGAGGGGAGGAGGGTTTCTGGTTCAACTCCTAGCTGCAGAGCAAAAATATTAATGGTGACTGGTAGCAGGCGTTTGACATTTTCATAGAGCTGCCGAGGTGCCCTTGAGCACTAACGCCTCTCCCTTATCGACTGCATGTGGTCATTGTATGTTGATGTATAAAGCATGAATGGTGTTAGTAATGACCTGAGGGTAGATACAGGAAGTTCCCGGCTGTGGGACTAATCAAGCATGTTTTAATTCATCACTTTGTAGCCAACATGTTCACATCAGTTAACATCAGTCGTCCCTTCCAACAGCTTCGTCTACACCAGCGGACGGATCAGCTGGACGTTTCATACTGGACCTGAACTCCGTTCATTTACATATTTTCCAGGATAAAGAGGCTCCTCATCCAGAAGACGTTTGGCCTGATTAAAGATGCTGTGTAATTCGCCAGTTTTCAGCTCTTTCTCATCGTTTCTGATCACAGACATCTCCCAAAGGCACGTCTACACCTCTGGGAGATATTGATCTCCACGGCGTCTCTGTGTAACTCCAAACATCAGACGCAGCAGGTTCAGGCTTGTTGTCAGAGCGACTGCAATCAAACATGAAGCTGCTGGTGTTTTGATCCGTTGTGAAACCTGCAAAAGCAGCTCTACGGCGGCGACCCGGAACGCTGGTGAATCAGCGCTTTTTCCATCCAGAGGCCGCTCATGTGTCATCGGCCTCGAACAATCAACGGGTTCATCTTTTCTCCAGCACCACATGGTTTGGAGATGGGAACTGGGGACGCCGGTGGTTAATGTCAACGTCTGCGTTTCCGTGTGTCTGGAATGTCTTGAATCTAATACAACCCGGACATTCAACACTGCGCAACCCCGCCGTGACTCACCCGATGTGATTGGTCCGTAACGATATTTCCAGTTCTCTCAGGACTTGGGTGGACTCCTGAACTCTCCGCCTGAATTTCTGGGGACGGAAAATAAGGGGGGAGTTAATATTTCATCATAACCGCTATAATTTACCACATGGCAGCTTTAGGGACGGAGGGAGGGTTTTTGTTCTGGAAGGAAAATTAGACACAAACCGCAGTGACATTTAAATGTGAAGGCAGGAAAAAATTGCAGTCAAAGACAAATTTGGGGACGATTTCTCTGTTTTCCCTGTAACCATTCAGCAAACTAAAAGAGGAGCCGATTAATTACAAACTGTGAATATTGAACAGTTCCAATTATCTGGTTTGTTCACAATTATTCCTTTATAGAGCGGTAATCCCACTTGGCAAACCACTTGGTTCACTCTCAGTCCTGTGGGGACATGCAGCAGCTACCCGAGCATATAGAGAGAGACACACACACACACACACACACACACACACACACACACACATTCTCGGGCCTGTTACTGTGGCTACAGCTGAAAGAGAGAAAGTGTGTGAGCTACAAGCAAGAAGGCAGGACCTGCCAGGGAGACAATCACACACACGAACAACACAAGGGAATATCAGACTTCCTGTTTGATTTCTGCACAACGAAAAAAGCTGAACGTACAAGCAGCAGTGGCACATCTGGCAGATCCAAGTCATTTTCACATGAAGACAGCAAATGAAATGAAAAAGATAACATTTATTGTTGTTAGCCAATGTTTAGTAAAACTGGCGAGATATAAAAATGCCCACAAAGCGCCGGGATTCTAATGTTTAGATCACCGCTTCATCAAAATTATCAGAGATTTGTGGAAGACTTAAGTGCAATTCTAGAAATGAGAGTTGTTTTGTGCCCTCTTGGGTTCACCATAAGATTTTGTCCCCTTCTTTGGTCCAGATTCTTTCAAGAAGGATCCATAAATTGTGGACACAATATTGGCTAAATGACTCTTTCTGAGGCCAGACAGCTCCCAAGATCCCAAGATTGATATTAAACTAGAGCCGAGTTGGCATCGCAGTAAGTTAAATACTTATTTAATGAAATGAATTGATATTTGAAAAACGTTTCATTGGTGGTGGCAATGAAACGTTTGGGTCAGGGAGGAGGCAGAATTCAGACATGGATCGGCCTGCTAATCACATCCACAGAACAGAAATTGGGTCCCTGTTATCAAACTTTCTTGTTCCCTTTGTCTTTGAGTATGTTTGCCACTCACGGAGATGAGAACCAGAGTGTTTTTATTAGGGAGGAGCCCTTCTGTGCATTTGTGCGGCCGGCGGGGCTTATTTAGGGTGAGCGAGCAGCCTCTCCTTACTCTTCCTCCTCACCAGACTCTCCACACTAAGTACAACCAGCTGGAACACGGAGGGAGAGAGGAGGGAACAGTGTAAATAGCAGGGAAAGGGAAAAAAAGAGGTGGTATGCGAGCTCAGAATGGGTCATCCTGGAAACAAATCAATAGCTGATACATTCTTGGTGGCTCGTTGGACCGTGGCTCTTCCTCTTTGGTTGCCTATTGGCTGGGAGCTGCTGGAGGAATGTATCGCAGCCTGCATATGGAAGGCAGAGGCATCGACCTCGAGCTCGCTCATCGCGGCACAAAGTGGCGATTGTTTTGAGTCTGAAGAAAAGGGGGATGGAACAAGAATGCAGACAGAAGCCCATAACTCTGGTTTCCTCTCCAGTGCTTCTTTCTCTCCCTCTCTGCCAACCTTCTCTCCTCCTCTCCATTATTCAGTCTTCTACCAGCCCCTCCTCGCCGTTCTCACCGACTCTCGTGCAATTTGCGCTTCCTTGTCTGCTTCACATTTATGATCGGCCGAGGATGAGAGCCAGAGGCAGCAATCCAAGCAAGTCTGGCTCTCCTGAAAATGTCACATGTCTCACACTCACAAGACTAAGCATTAAAAAGAGACCAGACCGAGTCAATGTTAACCTCTGGAGCGCACGTGTGCATGTGTGTGTGTGTGTGTGTGTGTGTGTATACCCGTCAATGTCAGTCATGCTGTTATGGAGCGAAAGAGGAAGGATATGGCACCGATAAGAGGAAAACACTCATGTCTGCGTGATACTGCTTTTTATATCTGCATGTTTGTTGTAACACGGTCACCTCTCTCCCACTTTATGTTGGTGCACAGCCCCCCCACCCACTCCCCACCCCCCCACCTTATCCTGGAGGATCAGCAGCCTGTTTTTGTTTAGGGATAAAGAAAACTGCCACATCAGCAAACATCAGGCCACAAAGATGCAGACTGTTGCGGTCTGCCTGAATAAACGTGTACACACAAAAAGTTTAATCCTGATCTGGATGGGGAGCCTGATGTTTTCTGGTTTCATGTTATTCTCTCAAATTGAGAGCTCTTTGCTCTTGACAGCTGTTCCCAGTTCTAACCTTGGGGTGTACGCCATGTGAAAAGGAACAACAACACTTCCTAATCTCTGCGGGCAGATTTGCTGTAAAACTGCAAACCAAAAGGTCCTTATATGAATTTTCTCAAAACTCATTTATGTCGGTTTAGGTAGCCGTTAACGTGCTGATGAACATTCAAGCCTTCGTGTTTCCTCGCTCCTGTCTGACTGGAGATGACAGGCAGCCCATCCGAGATTAGCCCGGGCGGATGTTTGAACGCTGAGGTGATAGCACAGCTTCACTTCCTGGTTTGCTGACTCTAAATGCGAATAATGTGGCCGGTATAAGACGGCCTCCCCTCCCACCCTCCTCACAATAAGTGATTTTGATTGTGTTTACTGACAACATGTTATCCATCTGTATCGCTGTCAGTCTTCTTCACACCCAGCTAAACTAAGCTAAGCTAAGCTAAGACTAAATAAATTTGGCTCATTGATATAAAAAGTAGACTTTGTTTAAAAAAAACATTGAGGAGAAGAGTTTGATTCAGTTGATAACATCAACACGCTTGCTTTAACCTTGCTGCTATCTCTAAAAGGACATGCACACATCGCCCAAGTGAAGCCAAAACACAAGAGAGGTCGTTCTGATAAACCCAAGGATTTCTCGTCCACCTTCAGCTAAATTTGATTAGATGTGTGTAAGTCATGCAAATGGAAGGATTCAATGATTCTGCTCAACTTCACATGTTCCACATAAACAGCTGTCTCCTTTTTCATCCTACTCTTCATCTTACAACCACAGTTCCCAGGCCTTCTCTATGAGCCTCGTGTGCAATATTTCCTCAGCTGGAGGGAAATCCTGGACGTGAGACGCGGGTTCAGAGGGGGACGGAAAAGCCGCAGCAGTGGAACCAACGGGCGATGGAACAGGATAGCCTGTCAGAGGGGGCACTCACCTTCCTTGTGACTGCTGGGTCCAGATAACCCCTCAGCTTTTGAAGATATGTGTGAGGAGGGTTTTTCACTTGGAATCGCTCCTGTTGAGGGAAAAAAAGGACAGTTTGAAAAAAAACCAAATGGAAGTAATAAAATGTTGGAATCACACAATGAAACTATTGAGATTTTATATCAGCTAAATTCTAAAAAAAAAAAAAAAACGTTTTCCTTTCATCGTGCATCCTGTCACACGCTTGTGAATGGATTACAAAGGAATCAGATTAAAACTTAAAACAGGCTTTCAGTAGATTACCGTTACCATGAGTCACCTTTTAATCTGCATCACTTTCCATTTGAGAAAACTGCCCCCGGGGCACATTCAAGGCTAACTGTTGCTATGCTAATGTGCTGGATATTTACCATCATGCACCTATCACATATTACCATAAAAACGATCGACTATTTAAAGCTTGGCTGTGTTTATCTGATCCACAGGTCATTTCCTGTTTGAGCTCGCAGGTCGCTAATGATGTCGCTAACGATGGCAATTACCACTAATGAGCTAGAAGGCATCACCTGTCTCTGGATCGTGGCTGAATATTTGTGGCGTGTGCCATTCAAATGTTTAGCTGAGAACAGGTTCTAGGTCAAATCCCTGACTGCGGTCTCCTAAATAGAAAATACAAGAGATTAAGGCTGGATTTGGATCAGTGTGTTGGACGGGGAAACAGTAGCCTCCTGATCAGTCACACCACAGCAGCGTGACCCACACCCGGTGCTCTCGTATGACACCAGAACAAAGGCAGACTTCAAAATCAAAGCGTTTCCCTGAGAGGCTTCCTCAGTCATGTTTTATCGGTCCCATCTACTGATGAACAGTAAACAGAGGAGCACTTTGGGACCAGCGCTGCCTGCGCCAGTAACAACGGCTCACTGCTAACTTAAAATGTTGCATGTGACAACTTTTCTTTCTCTTTTTTTGTCGCGTTAGTCGTTAGCGGTGGTCTGTTTCAGATGGATTGTACCTGTCATCTTTGCTTCCCTGCCCCCCCCCCTTCCAATCACTGCTGCCACGGTTACGTAAGGAGATGACAAAGAGGAGGCTTTACTTCCAGACTAGAGGGGAAAACAGGACAACAGCCTCCGAGGCAGGATGTGGTTCACTAACAAAAGATCAGAACTAAATTGAGCCTTTAATTTGTTATTTTATTTGGAAAAACGACTTAATTTAACTGTTTTTTTCTGGAAACAAATCAGATGTTGATAAAAACTGGTTCTAACGCTCTTTCACTTTCAATATCAAGTGGCAGTGTTCCGTGCACCGACATCCAAGGCATCAGTGCTGACAGAGGAACACCTCAAACCGAAAGAGGATCTCTGACTGCAGGCCTGACGCCGTTTCCTTAGAGTCAGCAAGGACAAATGCAGTTTGTGGGAGGTGGTGCCGATCCGTCGCCATCACTTCCTCATCATGGAGGAGCGCTCCGGCTACAGCTCGCCGGACAGCGTGCACGCACTGCTGCTCCTGATCGGGCTGAGGAGGCGGGTAAAAGAAGAGCGATGCTCACCTGGTCGCAGATGAGTTCCCACTTCTTCTCGTTGTCATACTGCCGCAACAGCCGCGCTTTGTCTGGAGGGAGATTCATGGAATTCTGCGGGACAGAAGGGGGAAAAGGGTCAGAGTTACCGGTGACGGCATGTGGATAATGAGCCATCAGCCATCCCGATCCAGAGAAATCTGTGCAGCAAAATCTTTGTTTGCTTTTCACGTCATTTAAAACACTAGTAAATATATATTCTCAGATTGACAGTGACTTATATTTCTTTTTTCTGTTCACAGATGCATTTTTGGAACCTTCCCATGCGTCCACACATGCACATCAGATGTTCTGCAGGAAGATGTTTGTGTCTTTGTGTGTCTGCGCTGGCACATTCAACAGGAGCACAAAGAAAAGCCACCAAATTAACAATATATCGACACCTTTCAGCACATGATACCATCAGTTCCGAGTTCCTTGTTCAGTCTGCTGAAAATATAAAAAGTGATAAACATTGTTACCACGTGTGAACCTTCTGAGGAGCTTTAACATGTAACTCCTGACTCTTTCCAACCTATTTTTATTAACTATTTTAAGGTCAATAATGTGTTTTTTATGTACACAACAGTAGAAAATTGGAGATTTCCTGGAACAATCAGGCTTTTCATACACTTCCAGCACTGAGGCTGCATTCCACGCTCCATTTTTTACTTTCTACGGCTGCTTATGTTTGCATCCAATTTAAAAAGAAAGAATGATCACAAGGCCGGCTAAATTGGGATTTCCTCCCTGTAGCGTGAAGCAAATCTCATAGCAAACCACAAACTGGTTTGTTTTCAGCAAAAATGGAAGAATAAGCATATTTTCCAATGGAGGGCATCGTTAAAATGCTTTACATGGAAGTTCCTGTTTTTTAGTGAGGGGAAGGTTACGGCACAGAGGCGGAGGAGAAGCGCCTGTTAAATCAGAGGTGACCGAATTCAACAATGAACAGCGTCATTGCAACCAAAAATGCAGCCTCTTCCTCCCTCAGTAAATAAAACGTGCTTTGATTTCCTAAGCGTGCGCAGGCGGATGAAAACTAAACCTAATTTGCCCCATGTGTTGGCTGACAGAACGTCTGAGAAAACATCCCAGCCATCTAAACTTTTCTCTTTATCCATCTCGCTCTCCTTTCTTCAGCATGCAAACACCTTAAACTTGGTGCAGTTGAACTCCGCCGCCCCACTCGTCCTCACAGTGGGAGCGAGTAGAAGGTGGATGATGAGATGGCGGGAAAGTAATTAGAGGAGCCAGTGAGACACCGGCTTGAGTCGTCTGATCCCCGTATTTGGGGTTTGCAGCAATTTCGTCCTTTATAATGTATACGACGGGTGCACTCAGCTCTTTTTTTATTCATCAACTCCACTGACAAAGGGATGTATATTTTTATTTTTAATGAACGTACAGAGAGCATATTATAAAAGATACACATCTCCTGTTATCGTTTTCTTCCTTTTCTGAACAAGAACCAGCACTGAGGCCAAGAAAATCCGGAGTGAAGCAGAAGATGAATGATACAGTGTGGCTGATGCTTCACAGTGGACAGACTAGAAGAAAATGGACATTTTTTACCGAGAAAAAAAAAAGCCTTTTTGCCAGTTGTGGGTGGCAGGCTGAAATTAAAGGATGCTAAATAATTTAGCTCCTTTGGGATTTTGGTGCGTATGAAAGAGCTAGTGGCCTGAAAACCTGAGTGTTGTGGTAATTACGTAGGTGCCGCGCTCCTGCAGAAGGGCTGGGATGTTTGCTGAGTTGCTGTGGGCTCCCAGCTTGGTGACGTTCCAAATAAAGCAAAGAGAAGCACTTGTGCCAGCCAGCGTTTCATCCGGGAGCTAACGAGCAGTGACGGGCACTCAGCTCGCCGGATTGGGTTACCTAAAAATCTACAGCCGCGCAAGTTAGTGTGGGAGCGTGCACGGTGGGTTATTAAAGTATCACCGGGGAGGATTATGGTGAATCTGACCCGTTCAGACAAAAATTCCAAATGCGTCTATCATTTTCACATGGTTGAGAAACAGGAAGTGGAGACACCAAGTCCACATTCAGCATTAGAAATGGTCTGCTACGAATCTGAGATGATGGGGAAAAGTTACAGTGTAGACAAAACGTACGAGAGGGTTTTCAAATAGTAACACAGTGAGGGATTTATATTAAAATGACAATAGAATAATAGAATTTAACTTCAACATTCTGTGAAACTCATCTGGGTTCCAGTCTGGGCCCAACTGGGATCAAATTCAGGAGAAAGCATGAATTTTTGCGTCATTCTTTGATATTTCAGGTCGAAGTGTGTAAATATCTGCCGCCAAACTGACATTTTATCCCCGGGGCAGCTGCTGCACATCTGTACTGCTGCAGGAATCCTTCAGAAACATTTGGAAAAAGGCAAAGCTGAGAGTTTTCAACTTGACGTGAAGCCTCTGAAAAACGTCCAGCAGTCTGGAGAGCAACAACCCGGCTTAGGTGGTGAATGCCATAATGATGAGGTCAGCAGCGTCTCCAGGACCTGTTCATTCATATGTGGACTTGATTCTGCTGCGTTCGTGCTGAGCAGCGGCGTTTATGTCAGTAAAGGCTCGCTGTTGTGGAAGATGCAGACTCTTTTTAATTTTAGCCGCCAGAAACGATACACAATCATTGTAATTGACTCTTGTGGTCCGAGTTATTTTAACACGTATTGTCTGGCTGAACCACCAGACAGACTCAACTCTAAACATTATACAAATGACCCAAAGCAGCTGTTTAAAATATTTCAAAACTAATCACTTAGCTTTAAACGCTCAGTGACTGTGACTTTAAATATAATATTTTATTGTGTATTTGTGTGCAGAGCAGCAACAGGCCGGCTGCTGCAGAGCTGTCTGTCCCTTTGGTGTCCACGCCGAGGCTCTGTCTCAGCTCTCTCAACTGCATCCCATTAGCATCTTTGCATCCTCTCATTAGACAACATGAGTCATAAAAGGGAGATAAAAAAAAAATGAACTGGCTCGAAGCCCAGCAAGCGGCCCACTACCTTCCTGGTGGTCTGCAGAGGCGTGGGCCTCCCGTCACAGCTGGATGCAGAACACACAGGCCTGCTTCAGCTGTGGTTGCTCTAAAATAACACGTATGAAAAAAAGATATAGAAGTCACCCCTTTAAATAGTAGCAGGTCTGTAAACATTCAAACTCTGACTGCTCAAGCAAGAAAACGAAGATTAGCTCTTTCATCACCCTAAAGGCTGACGTGTGTCACAGTCGTGACATTTGCCCCCTTGATCTACTTATTTATCCCAGCTGCCGTCAGCTGCAGCTAAGTACTGGTGCTGTTAATTAATCAATCCTAAGGCCAGAAGATCAATCAATCAATAAATCTATCAGTGAAACTCAAAAACACACAGTGGAGGTTGTGGATTAATGCAGCTAATCTGGGTGCTGCTGATCGCCAGAGAAGGACCAACATACACATCTGTTATCAGTTATTAATTGATTCGCATATTTGCATGTTTACTTTAATTATACACAACAGTTCCCCGTCCACATCAGCATCGTAGGGATCTGCATCACCTGCCGTCTGCACTGAGATAGGGAAGAGTAACCGAGTCCTGGGTGTGACGTCATTTCATGCTGTCAGAGTTTGCAGATAAAACCTTCAGGGGAGGAAAACATTATGTAATGAAGACAAATGTCCAACTTTAAGGCTAATTCTGCGCTCCAAAGAACACTGTGTAGCTGTCAGGCCCCTGATAAAATGTATTCCGGGTCCTGATGTGACCCCGGCCGTAGCTGTCCTGCGGAGACACACCCACGCCCGCCGCGGTGTGGCGTGGGCGTTCACCTCCTACGGCAGCACACCCAGAGAGCGAACTCTTTTTGACTCACCCTGCAGATCCACATCAGTCAGAGTTTTTCCAAAAAATGAAGACTGCATCTTTTCCTGCATGCTTTGGATATTGCAAACCTGTGATTTATTACTTTTCTATTTACTTTGCTCCCTCTTTTTACACGGGCGCCACTGACACACATCAAATAACGTGCAGCGACCTGAAGCACTGATGAGCAATCGTGACTTATCGTGATTATTCCTAATTGCTCAATAGAGGAAATGACTGTTCTTTACTGTTGGTAATCTTTCCGTTACAAGCTCTGTGGGGTCTTTTAAACACGTACAAAAGTGGGTTTACCTCTTCTCGCCGAGACACAGAGGTGGATTTAAGGCATCGCAACACCAATATGGGCGAAAGGCCTCGAGGCACGCGCTGCCCAACCCTGCTGTCCGCCCCTCATTAGCACAGCGTGGGTCTCTAATCCCCGCCGTTCTCTGGGGGCACAGGTGTCCTCCGTCTGTCCTCAGATTAGCTTTGTAATCCCTGTGACCCCCCACTCTGGCTCAGCGGCCCTCGCCATCCAGGCACGCAGCGTTTATGTTTGTGAAGCTGTTCACTGGAATGGCCAGATCAAATGTTTGAGGTTTGCCTCTTACTCCCCCCAATACACACACACAAACATACACACTGTGTGTACATTCCAGTTGAATTCCTCCCTCTGACTTCAGTGTAATGGCTGTCTACCACCAACTTCACAGCCAGCTCACCGTCTGAAACCAGCTTTGATGAAAGATTGTCGCCTCATTTAACCACGCTGTCATCCAACAGCTTCCCGACTCAGAGCACCGGAGTCGGAAGCTACCCAGGCAAACCAGGAAAGAAGCAACTGAAATTGGGATTTGGGTTCCACTGTTGTAAACCTTCACACGGATGGGCTCCACAGTGCTGAAGCATGATGGAGATGATCTGGAGCAGCAGGAAGCTGTCCAAATAAAACAAGCGACACGCTAACGGAGGGGAGGAGCTCCAGCCGGGCCAGATGTTCCGGGCTTGCGAAAGCGTCTGGGCCGAGGTGGAGTCCGTGAAGAACGTGAAATGGGAAAAGTTGTTTATCTGCGAGACAAACAAGGCGAACAGAGGCGGTGGCTGGAAATCACCAAAAGAACCAGCTCACATAAGCTCCTGCTCCGGTTCTGTTGGTGGGCCGGGGCGGAATAAGTACGCCGCGTTTGAGAACATAAAAAAGAACGTTGCTAAGTAAATAATCCTTAAGCCCTTTTAATTAATCCCTCGTTAATGACAACACATCATCACAACCACACACTCTAAAGATCTGATGCAGCAGTTCCTGCAAACTGTGGACTTTAGAACTTTAAAGCACTTTTAAAGCTTTTGTATCGGACATGTGAGGCCTTGCTATTCCCATCAGCCTGTGGGCGTCTCCGCCTGCTCCTCGTACTTTTGAGCTTGCGTTATGTTGGCAGCACACCTACCAAATGTGCCCCCGTTTGGACATTTGTTGTGGGCTCCAACAAACCTGCCTCCATCTTTTCTACCCAACTGGTGCTGCAGCAGCATGTTTTTGTGATCTAAGATGATGAAAATAAATAAAAAAATCCAATATGAACCCAATAAATACCATAGATAGATCCAACATATGGGATAAAAGGGCCTTCAGATGAAGATTAGGAATCATAAATCAGATTAATTCTGGCTTCTCTGTGCTCCAACTGTTTATGGTTAAAAAATATTCCTGCCAGCTCCTTAAACCAAAAAAAAGAAAAAAGAACTTACAGTCTTGCGTATACATCTGCTTATCAAATCACTCTTGTTCTGCTAACATCACCTGATGTGATACTGTAAACTCTGAGTCCAACATATTAATTAGTCATAACCGAGCAGTCTCAACACACTGCTGTATGAAATATCACACAACAGCAGCTGGCCCGGTTTCTTTTTGCTTTTATACCTCCGCTGTAAAATTAGTCACTCTCCATGACAACAGATTTCATCTGCTCTGCATTCTAGCTCATAAAGGAAGTTTTCTAAGTCAGTTCATTGGACAATAAACCACCTGCCGCCTTTGGCGCTGACCTCGCTGGGCTGTATTCTGAGAGAACATCACCTCAGTAAAGTCGCTGTGGGCAGAAAATACAACCGACTATTGCAGGGTGGTTAATCTCTGGATCACCTCTAATAAAGTAAACTTCTTCCTGCAAGACTTTTTCCTTAAATCTCACATTAAGCTTCTGACTCACACAGGAAATACAGGATAACATTACCTAAAGCCTCAGCTAGAGCAAGTCAGCTATGCTTTGGTTTTATGTGGGGGGGTCCTCCGTGAGAGACACGACTACGGTTCAATAAAACAACAGACTGCTGTGACGGGTCTGTATCAGACTCTGGCTAAAAGACTTGAAGTACATTCAAATGCGACAGGACCTCCCATTCAGCTCTGCAGATGTTCTTTCTGGCAAGTTGTTAGCAACAGAACCAGCCTCCTTTCCTCTGGCCGCTTCAAAAGCAGCGTATGTCCCGGGAAATAAACATTTGTGAAGAAAAGTCTAAGGAGAACTCCAGCTAAAGTAAACGCGGTGTGGGTTTGTATACCGCAACTCTGAGGAAAGGACGGCCGAGATATCACATGAGCTTTAAAGAAAGGGGTTCCGAACCAAAGACAACTTGTGCTGCTACTTTAAAAAGTCAGCTGACGCTCCACGAGTCCTAGACCGAGCACGAACCTCTGAGATCTGCAGCATTCGGCTGGAAAAAGACGGTAACCTGACAGAGATTCTGCTGCCCTGAATCAAGACAATAAACATGGCGGTGCCATAAAGGAGTAATAAAAATAAACGACACAAGATAACATCAATCCTACGGCCACAACACATAATTCAACCGTCACGGCAACGGCAACAGTTGAAGGACGTGGTTAAAATGAAAGGAAAAGTTTGGCCGAGCAGTCCTGGTGCTCCAAAGAAGCTGGACTCATTATGCTCCTCTTTGGTTCCTGTTGGACAGCAACTTCAACTGGCTGTGACCAACATGAAAAGGCTGCGCTGGCCTCGCCCGCTACATCCTCCTGCACCCTCCACAGGAAGACCTACAGCAACGAGGCTTCAGAAAGCATGTAGGAAAATGATCAGCCCATGAGGTCATCGTTAAGTGACCGTATATATATATATAAACCAACCTCTGATACCTTTGGACATTTATTGCCATTTATGACTGCAAGCTTTTTAAAGAATGACTGTTTTACCGTCCTGGTTCATATAACTAGTTGGCGCACCCTCTGTAGTTTACCATAACAATATCTTAATTAACATGCATGCAACTTCACAATCCTAACGGTTAACCCAGGCCAGGGGCTCCAGTGGTCGATGGAATCTCTCTATCTGGTCAGGACTCTTTAACTCGCTGCCACACAGGCAGCAGAGCACAAAAACAAAACCGTTTATAATTGTGCGCGTGTCAAAACTGAGCTGCAGGGGACAATACTGTCTGGATCTCCAGTGGTTTGAGCTCAGCGGTGTCCTGTACACAGCCAAGAGATCCGTTCCCACATAATCAGCTGATCGTCAGCCATCCGGGCAAGACTTCCCCAGGCTCCGCTGTGGAGCTTTGAGCGGCGCATTATCGTTCTCCAGCGGAGCTCTTCCGAGAGGCTGCGGAGGCCACTGACACCGGCTGCCGGAACTCTGCGCTACCCCAGCATTTCATGCTCGCCTCTGTCACGGCTAATTGGTGGCCGAGCATGCCGGGGTTCATAACAAGCGCGCGCACGCAGATATTTGGGTATGTGGCCTCTCGCAGCCTGCCAGGTCTGGGTCCAGTGCCAGGGTCTGTCTTGGGCTCTCCACAGAATAAAGAGCAACTCTGTTCCACGGGCCTGGTGCACGAGATAGAGCCACAGAGCAGCCTCTGCTCCCCAGAGAATACCCATTGTTGGGATTTTTAATGAAGAGTCGACATGCATGGTTAGCTTAGTCACTTCCTGGGTTGTGTATAGAAGATTTAGCTCTGACTGTGCATAAATAAACCAAGTCAACCATTTGATGTTTGTATAAACAGAGTGTGAAGTCAATACTACGTTGCATAATATTATATTTTCCCTTCTGTATGTGTCTGGGGACAGAACACATGCTGATACTACATTAGCAACGGTCTCACTTTCCCCTTTATGTCATTAGTGTCCGATGGGCAGTGCCGGGTGCGTTTCTCTGAAAGCTTTTATGACATGAGCAGAGAGTTGGGTCAGAAAACAGGCCATAAAAACCTTGACAATGGCCTGAAAGACACTAAAAACTTGTATAGGACTGAGGCAATCTGCGGATGGAGGGACATGCTCAGTTTCTGAGGGAGTAAGTCTGCTGGAGAAGCAGTTGAGTGTTGGGAGGAAAACAGCATTCTACCCCCGCATCAAGGTGACGAATCAGATCTCAGTTGAACATGAAGGCTACTTGTGTGATTAATCTGGGGAGTAGATTTCAGATGCGTGGCTCCGCAGCACAAATAACAGCAACACGGGTGCTTCAGCAGCCTTGAAACAAAGCAGCTTAGATGCAATCTGGGCGGCCCATTGAGAGGAGCACCCACAATGAAGGCTTAGTCCTCACTGCCCATATGGCATTTTAAACTCCTCTACATAGCCAACAAACATCTTGATGTCCAAAGATGCTGAATCAAGGCCCAAATCACCGTTCTGCTGATTCATCTCCTGGAATTCAACATAAAGCTTATAGGCTCCAGCCTGTGTGACTCACAGATAGACTCGTGTTCTTGTACTCAGTCTTGTGTACAGAGCCAGAGGCTGAAGTAGCATGTTGACGCTTCCTCTGTATCCTCTAATGGCCAGCTGAAGACGACTGATGTGTTTTAGTTGATTGAGTGTCGCCTTCCGTGCTAAACTATACAACTCTGCACACGGATAAAGTCAGCTATAACGTATATCTGAATGATGAGGTGCGTGGTAAAGATCTCGGCTGCCTGGAGGCCTGCATAATGATCATGTGCAGCTCCGCTCGACTCGTGTCACCAAAAATATACCAACCGCGAAAGACGCAAAGGCTTGCAAACAATCTGTGTGGGAAAACCTCAAAACACTGTAATGCAACACAACTCACTGGAAATATGAGGCAGTGAGGCCAAGAAGACTGAATAAATTCCCATCTACACCAGCACAGAGTTCTACCACCCACCACTACTTTAACAACGACCTCAAACGATATGATACTTTGCGACCACGGGCTCTCATCTGAATTAACCTTTACAGTCAGGGCAAAGGATCCCAGTCAGGGAAAGTCTGTTCTTAACGTCTGTTTTTGTCCCCCCGAGACTCACAACACAGAAACCGAACGTGAGCATTCCATTCAGTGGAATAAGTGGACTCCCGGGGGCACTGCCGCTGGTGGAAAAACATAATAAAATTAGCTTGAAGGAAATAATGCTCTGCCTGCTGCCAAATTTTGCCCTTACACCAAATAATGGAATCTGAAATAAGTCGGATTTCAGCATGTTTGGGATAAACTGAGGTGGCTTCTTGGAGCTTTAAAAGACAGAGCGCGACACAATAAAACCTTGGAAAAATAAGTTGATCAAGGTCTAAGACATGGCGTTCTGCAAGTTCTGGCGCTCCTGACCTTGCCCGGGGAACACACACATCTTCTTTTCGACATTGATGAATTGAAGTGGGGCGGCTGTTTTTACAATATGAATAAATAACGTCGAGGCGTCACATCTTCATGTATTAGTGGGAAGAAATAACAATCACATTCAGCGACGTTGTCAAGCCGCTGAGCTGAGTAACTGCAGGCGCCGACCTGACAGAAATACACTGCATCAGTGCATAATTAAGAAGGTGTAAGATGTGTTAATCAGCAGCCCGGCACACTGAAGTCATGACTCTCCAGCGCTGATAACCTGTTGATATCAGCACTGTGGGGGCCGACAAAGATAACAACTTAATCATCAGCCATTCAGACCTGAGTGAGGTCATCAGAGTCACACGGTGCCACTCGCCCTGGCGATGACTGGAGGCGTCCGTGATTGGGACCCAGTCAGAGACATTAGCGTTTAAACGGGGCTCTCTCATATCTGTGGGATCAGCTTCCATCTCTGGTGGTCGGAATGCGTTCCAGACAGCAGACCTGTTCTCCACGAGTGGCGAAACCGGCTGCTCGGCATGTCTGTAACACAGATTTAGCCGGAAAAAACGAGGAAACCGCCTGACGTAACCCCAGGTTTCTTTCTTAAACGCGCTTGACGAGGTCCAGCCAGGTCAGCACGAGCACAAGAACATCTCACCTCAAAGCCGTGTTTCCGGCCGTGCAGCTGCAGGAACCTGCTTGCTGAAGTTAAATTCCTTCAGCCGAGCAGCTAATGTTTATGAGAGCAGTTGGCCAGGCGACAATCTCATTTGACCCACATTTCGCCTGCTCTCAGATTTCACTCGCTGTCCTCCTGCTCGGGCCTTTATTCGCTGACTGCAGCGGTCGTGTGTGCAAGAGAACCTGGTCGCAGCCTTCTTACCCACACATTGACCTTTGTGACTTTTGCGGACTTCCACACACGCGTTTTCCTGGCCTGATCTGCCCTTCATCGCACTTTCATATCCTAACGACCCCTCTGAAGTCAGAATGCCTTTCTGCTTCCCATGATCACATAATTGTTGACAGACCCTGTTGACAGTTTATGATGCAGCAGATGGTTCAAAGGAGCCAGCATCTGGAGCCATAAAGTTAGAGGCTCATCTACGGCGTTAGGACTGCAGGTGTTTCATCTGACTACATTCAAATAGTTACAGAAGCACAGGCAGTTTGCTTCCGGAGACCTTCACGTTTACACTTACCTTTACAAAACAAACTTTACATATAAGCGACCGCATGTGTGTAAAAGCCACTCGTGGCGCAACAGCTGAAAACTTTTTTGGGTGGGGAAAAAAAACAACCTTTCTGTTGGACAACAAAGGACAGGAGTGCTGGACAAACAGATTTAACACACCCACACACACACACACACACACGTACACACACACAGCTGTCCATATCCCAGGACACCGAGGGGTGGAAGGAACAAAAGAAACAAACTGATGGAAATGAGTTCCGTCTACTCACCAGGACGCTTGCGAACCTTTCCTCCAGCTCCCCCGGATCAGGCATGGGCAGTTTCAGGGGCATGTTGTGGCCCCTGAAATCGGGGTGCTGCTCCATGCTCCCCGCGTTCCCCATGTTTCCTCTCCGAGCAACTTTTCACCCCCAACCTTCTCGCTCCCTTACTCTTCCACTTCTGGCAGAAAAGAGTTTTAAAAAAGGAGGGGGGATCTCCACGATGTGAGAAAAGTGTGTGTGTGGGGGGGGTCCCTCTTTAAGTTTTGTTTTTCCCCTCCACTTGCAGATTTATTCCCTGGTCACTTCTTCACGCACGCGTGAGGGAGGCGGCGTGATAAAGCGATGGGTCCGGGCAGCTTCGCGGCCCCCGATGAGGCATTTCCAGGGCACAACAGGAGATGGAACCCGACGATCCGAACCGAACCCCTCTTTCCCCTCGCTGTTATCCGTATCTTGCACAATTTCGGCTCCACTCCCAGTCGGTAGGAATGACGCCGTGCATGATTCACGCTTGTTGCAATCCGCCGCCACCGTCTGAGAGTTTAGTTCACTAATCCCTCCACTGCTGCTGACCAGCTAGTTTAAGAGAGGAGGGGGCTCCGAACACACACACCCTCTCCCCACACTCACACACACACTCACGCTCCACAATGAGCTCTTTCAGGGGGGGCGGGGGGGGACAAACCTCCCATTTCTTCAGATTGGGCGTAGCTCGTGAAGCCGTATCTAAGGAGACGGTAATTTCCCCTGTTGCATTCTGGTACTTTGAGTCCAACCTGTGAAACGAGAAAAACTTTGGTCCATAGCGACCCCAACCTCAGTTTTTAACACTCGCGACCTAATTATATCAATAAAAACAACTCTGGGTGTTTGAAATCATAAAAGTTTTATTATTTTCGTGTCCACTTATAGAATATTGCGTGTTTTTGTGCTCGATGTGGAGTAAACTAAAAGCATGCTCTTCAACTCCAGCATCTAACACAGTAACTTCTCTTGACCTTATTAACTATGTTTATTTGTAGTTTTTAAAGTGAAAATAAAAGGCCCATAAAAATAGACAATATAGCTTGACCACGGTGTGATTAATATCGTATCATCATACAATTGTATGTATACCTGGAATATAATGCCTTCAGTTATTTTCCCGAAATGAGCCGTTTTAAATATTGGTGTTGAACATCTTCATTTTATCTAAATTAATAATGATTATCAAATTTACATCCGCTCATGTCTTTATTGATGTTGAACAGCATTTTTTTTAAACAATCCAAACCCAGTAGCGTGAACAAAATTGTCATTTGAATATTGAATCACGTCTAAAATGTGATGAAAGAGCACAAAATAATAATACACATGAGGAACTATAAAATAAACAGAGGTGTTAATCTATTGTTTAATAGAGGGGAAAAGAAAGTCGACAAGAGCTGAATTTGTATAACGGCCCAGGCACTGACATGAAGGTTCCTGTCCAGAACTGTTTGCTGCTTGCTGAAACTTGATCCGCTGTCAGGGTGGAGACCACATGACGCACAAGGATGACATCAGCATGGAGCTCTATGGGAGACGATCCAGAGGTTCTCCAGATGCACAGAGCTTCCATTCATCACATCTGCAGGGACGCAGTGAGGACGTGAGCCACTGGCTGACCTCTTTACCGTCTGCAGGTGACCTGCCCAGTGACAGACGCACAGCCCGCCTGACACACATTTTAACTTTATTCTGGTCAAAACACAAAAAAAACCAGCATCCAAACACATCTGCGGTCGCATACGTAAGCAATCTGGTTTAATCAGTTCTGGCTGTTACTACACAATAATGAAGAAACTCATTCACAATTGTGTGGTCACAATAATTCTATTATCTTGTCACTATAATGAACAAACGAACTTGACTGCAAGCTGACGGTGCGGTCCGTCGTGCCTGACATAAGAATGAACCAGTAGTGCACAGTGAGTCTTTGGTAACGGCATGAAAACATCTGCCGCAAGAAGCGGCGGTGACGGCTGGAGTGATCAGTACACTAAAATATATATTTAAAAAATCATATACCATACCATTACATGGTGTTTAGATTACTCCTGGTGGTGTTGCATATCGTGTTCAGGCATACTGTAGCATTTCTGAGAACATGTGTATTCTTTTCCCGAAACCGGAAACCAGAGGGAGTTGGGAAAACAAGCTGCACCAGTGTGAAAACTGGTAGGAGTGCGCACAAGGCTCCAGATGTATGTCCATAAGGAAATGGGGAATGCAAAGCAGATGCCAAATAACAAAGAGAGCACAATCGGACCCACTGTGTGAGAAGGTGAGCGGAGAGGGCTTCAGACTGCTAACATCTGCGGAAACAACTTCCCTTGACTGAGTCTCATGGACTTCTGCCCCACCAAGATTATTGGAGCGGATTTAGGCTTGAAAACAGGCGGGGCGACACCGCCCTCTAGCGGCCACCTAAAGCAATGCAGGTGTGAGTGTGAGCGGACGATATAATAAGAACCATTTTTAAAACATATTTTCTGGCTCAACTATCAACACTTACAACCAGAAAGAAACATATACACACGTAAAGACCACTGTGCGTTGCATCTTGGGTTACAGCTTTAAGCTCAGGCCACTGGTTCATTCTGGAGGACCGGTGACCTTGAGCAAGGCAGAAAACTGGCTGCCTACGTCACACCTTTGTTGCTCAATATCTGCTGCCTGGCTGAAGGGCGACTATTTTCATTTGTGTTCATATGAAAGCCTCACCAGCCAGGTTATGGAACAGGTTAACTACAAGTGTCATTTTCTTTTACTGGCGGCATGTTTTTTACTAACATAAAAAGGAGAAGATTTTAAACCTCATCTGAAATCCGAATTGAAAAGCAGCTCTGTGAATATGTATGAAGTTGGTGCACCCACTGCTCAGACACTGGCCAGTGAAACATTAATTTAATTGTTTTTTTGTTTTTTAAAAAGAGGTGAAGTAATCAACATTTCTGGACTGATAAACGTGAATATTTATTTATAGACTTTACTCTCCTGAAAAGGTTGAAAATTACACATCACTAACTCGTCCCGTTACAGTCGTGGCCTTTTAAATTAACAGTTTAAATGAAGAAACCCCATTTGTGAAATAACACTATAATTTTGATTTTTTTTTTTTTGGTCCAAAAACACCACTGTACTTTATTTTCCATTAGACAAATCTATGTTGACATTGAGGTAAAGCGTCCATGTAGCTCTTTCGTAACACAAGCATTGGCAAATGTAGACGGTAAGATGAATATGTATGCTATCATTAAACTGTTCATTTTTAAAAATGGTAAAAGTTGAAGAAATATGGCATCTTTCCCATTTCTGGAGAGAAAGAACGGTTTTCCTCATATTCAATCTATGAATAAAAACAGGCAAGCTCATTCTGGATTTGAAGGTTTTACAGCAAACTGGAAAATAATGAATAAATGAAATAAATGGTTTTGGCGTCTAGTTCAGCTATTGGTTCATGAGCCATGCAGGATCTCTTCTCAACACTACAGGATGTGGAGTTTTTGCTTTCGGGGCCATATCTGAACTGAGAGGTTTCCCTGACATGGACAATTTAAAAAATCATCCACTCGAGTGAATTAAACATTTGTCAGAAAAGAAAAAAAAAAAAAAAATGAAAAGTTACCCTGCGTCTCAGAACCTGGCCCCGCGTCAAAAATCTGCTATTGGGAGGAGCCTGACATTTAGACAAGGGAGGGGGAAGAAGAACAAGAAAGAAAAACAGGAAAAAAACAAATCCAACATGGTGTCGATGCTCTTCAGAGAGTATGAATTCCGCTTAAGAACAGCCTCCTCCTGTCTGTTGTTGAAATACATCAATAGTGTCTTCGTCCTCCATCTCCAGCTGCAACAACATCAGTCAAAACTGCTCAGCTCATTCTTCACAAGTTTCACCGTCATTTTATTCAACAACAGCAGAAGTTTAAAACATTTCTGAGGGAATTTTTCATATTTTAAACAATACCTATGAAATAAATACACAGTCCAACAAGCATTAGATTTAAAGAGACAGTTCCTCTGGTTTACTCTGAATTTTTTTTCACTTTAAATAATGGCACATTTTAACAAAATACATGTTGCAGTCTGGATATTTTGGGATTAAATGTGCTCCATCAGTTCAACAACAAACCAATATTGTTAACAAGGTTCAAAAACACCTCCAAATATCCAATTATTTGACAAAGCGCTCAGTTGGTGTCTGTTTGAGTCTGACCAGTGTTCATGAACGCAGGAATATTTAATCAAACTAGCACTGGCTTGGTTAAGGTACACGACCACTGAGCTACTCTACTTTATTCTTACATGGCTAAAAACTGTGTCAGTGAGTGTAACCATAGGTCAGACAGACTAAAGTACAAACCGAGCACAGATTTACTGACTGAGCTTTAATAAACTCCATTTATCCACCAGAAAAATACAAATTGTACACAAGTGCATCTGTGACCAACCTGTGCAGGTGTGTCCGTTTCATTAATGGGCTGTCCATCGAATCTAAATCTTATTTGACGCATCGACAGGCCCTGAGGGAGGAAAGGACCCTTTTATTGAGATTGCACATGCAGTAAATATGAGGAGCAAAAGCACCAGCAGCCTGCTCCTGGCAGCTAGGGGCAGCTACCGGGGCAAATGGCAGAAACATACCTGTCTTTCACAGTACGCCTTCATGAGTTTGTTGAGTGCAGTATGTCTTTTGATTTTGAACTGGACCACCGAGCCATCCTGACCGGCCACCTTCAGGTTAATGTGGTCGTTCTCCGTCTTCACTCCTTCCTGCAACAACAAACCACCGTCGATCAACCTGCAACACCGACGGAGGCAGAAACCCGCCGGAAAGAGTCGGATACTACAAGTGCCCAATAACTCGGCATGGCTTTTCCTGGTTTTATAGCATATCTTTCTGCACCATCGACGCGCTCAGCGCAGAGCCACCGGCAACCGTGTGCGCCGGTATCCGGCCATCGGCCCGTTAATATAAGCACTAAACTCAGCTAACTGGTTACCTTTAGTTAGTTCGCATTTACACCTTATATAGGATTATAAGATGTGCTTATTTACAACGGAAAACCCCGAAGCACCGCACCCCACACAGGCAGTCTTAACGGCCAGCCTCTGCGTTAGCTTAGCAAGCTAACCAACGCTCAAAGTGGCGCAGAGCGCCACAATGGCGCAAACGAAGGAAAAATAAACCATTCATTTCGCCAGAACCCTCCGATAAGCTCGACGAGCGCCAGCGATACCCATTAAAGCAAATTCCGTATGTATCAGGGGCCGATGTTGATATTGGCTGGATAAAGCGAGCAGAAACTCTGCGCCTAAAGCTGAAAAATCCGCAATTCGGTCCACCTTTGTTTCATCCGCGACCCGCTCAAATGCCTGATATGGATTCTGTAAACAGGCTAAATTATCCCGGAACCTACTGGCATTAGCTTCGAAACGGCACCATTAGGAGCTAAAAACCAAGAAGCGGGCTACTGACCTTTGGCTTTTCTTCAGACATTATGTTTTTTCTCCGGGATTTATTAATAACGTGTTACCGTAAAGCGAGTTATCAGCTCCTCCGGCTCTTTCGTTTGGGCCAGGAGCGCGCACCGAAATTTAAAATGTGATTCGTCCACGGCGGTCACGTTGTCTGCGTTTCCTCGGGGCCGCGGAAACGAGAGCGCGCACCGCAATTTGCGCGCTCCCGCGAGACACAGCTTGGTAGGAGAGGGGGGCCTATCTCATACAAAAATGTTTGTTTTGTTCCTTTAATTTCTGAAATGTTGATTTTTAATCAAAGGTGGCGCGTGGGTTGAATACGTCAAAAGTTTGTTTTCAATCTGGGGAACGAAATATAAAGGCTTTAATTTCACGAGTCCAACAAAACCATTTAATAAAATGAAAAGGAATAATCAGCAAAATAGTTTATATTACAAATACAGTCAAAACAATGAAATAGAATCAGTGTGATCATGGAAATCTAACAATATTTCAGGTGCAGAGTTAAATCCATGGACATTTTCACCATTTACAAGCAACGTTTGTAAGACATCTTAAATAATGGTGTTTAAAGCCACGTTTATATTTTTGCAGGAGTGTCATTAAATCTTTGAATGGGTCTTTATCAGAGAAATCACTGCGGTGCCCCAGTTAATCCTCGTCCATACGGGAATACGGATTTTTCTTTGCAATACCTGAAAGACAGGAAAGGTTTGAGAGTGGGACAGGTTCTGCAACACATCCAGGAGAGGGCGCTGTATGGTCACGTCTTGTTTCTCTACATCGTTCTTCATTCTTATTCTGTTTACATAGTTTTTCTTTTTTCAGCCTTTTTCATCTGATTCATTGATTTGATTTTCGTTTTTCTAACTAAAATAAATCTGTTTCTGTACGTTGGAATCAACATAAAATGTCTTTACCGTATTTCTGTCTGATTTCATCGTGTCTCAGATGCATCTCCGTTCTCCTGATGGGGAAAAAAAGGCAACTATTTAGGTAGACAGATATAAAAAGCAGAGACAGCTGTATATGTGGACCATCCGCAGCTTCATAATCAATAAAATGGGATCTGACCTTTCTTTCTGACGAGCTTTTCTCATGTTGTTTTGTCTTTCCATCCTTGCATCTTCCCTCTTGTTTCTGAAAAGTTAGAATGATTTATGAATGCAAAACATGAAATGGTGCATTAACAGTGCACTTCTTGTCTGTGCTATTAGCTGCAAATCCTGGCAGGCCTTTGGAGACGGCGGTATCAGCCTGGATCGGCGAGGGGGGGGCAACCCATTGTGTTTTCCCGTCCTCTTTTTGCTGAAGGAGGAAAAGAGCTTGTTTGGATGCAGATCTTACCCGACTTTTTCACACTTGCAGCAGCAGAAGCAGCAGCAAACGAGGACACCGATAATTATGACGCCAGCCAGCACCGACATGGTGATGATTAAAATCTGGAAGTTGACTGGAAGCACAGACAGAGGAAACAGTGACGAAAACACACACCTGCAGCTAGATGGACCGAGGATTCAGAAGCTTTGAGTGAATCTCTCAGAGGAAAGTCAGAAATGTGAGGCGGGGGATTTTTCCAGCCATGCTGGACCCAGAACACAGGTCTGGATGGTAAAGGTTACAGCTTAAAATTCTACCCATCAAGAACAAGAGTATATCTCTAAAATGAAATTTCAATTTCGGTCGAAACCGCACAACCATGAAAGCTGTTAACTGTTAACCACTCTAGCTCAACGGGGCTGCGCGTTAATGTGCAACCAGTCATGACTCACAAAAGGTTTCTCAACCAGCTCTGTGCAACTGGGGTCATGTGATCAACACAACAATATAACAATTAAAATTTAGGCTGTAAATCAGAATGTCCCAGATTACAGACACTCGGCTACACTGCTGGAGAAAAGGGTCATTTTAAAGACCCGTTTTGCTTCATTTACAGGGAATTTCACTGTCTTTATCTCTGATTAACGGCTACATTTTCATGCCTTTGGGTGACCTGGTCCTTTAAAATAAACCTTGCAGGCATCACTTTATTTCTGAGGCTCACCCCAACACACCCCCCACCGGGCATCATTCAGAGGGCAGAGACTTTGGGGCGGCAGGACCTTTCCAACTGGGTAGTCGGTGCATAGTTTCTGTGGTTCACACCACAAACACTGGAAACACAAAGTTTTGCATCTGATCACTGGCGTCACATCAAAGCAACGAGGTGGATCTGAACTTACGGACACGTTCTTCAAGCATTCATCACAGCTGCTGTTGGACAGCGCGCAGGGTCCTGCGCATAAATGTCAGATTACAGGGTGTAGGACACAAAGCAGGAAAACAAAACAGTCCGACATCGAAGAGGTTTGTTCATTTTCTGCTCAGAGGGATCAGGAAGAGCTCGAGGGGGGACTTGGCAACCTTTGCCACAAGACGCAAACAAGTCAAAGTTTACCTGTGAACAATAGAAATGGTAAATGTGCTCGGTGGGAATATGTAGAGATACGTTTTTCTTGTCATGTGACCGCCTCCTGACATGAGTCTAAACGGACAAAACGAGGTGGGGGAGTTCTTGTGGAGCAGATAACAGAGAGACTTACGCGACTCCGGAGCAGGAGTCTGCGCCTCCGAGCTCCCGGTCACAGCGCAGAGGATCCAGGCAAGGAGCAGAGCTGAGAGTCGTCCAGCGACGGGCATGGTGAGGCCAGAGGGACCGTGGACTGCCGAAACTAAAGACAGACCGAACTAATGAGCAAAACCGAAGGGTGGACCCCGAGTTTACGACGGCTGACGTCACCTGGTCCCGTGACGCGGCCGTGGAGCTGCAAACAGCTGACCTTGTTTTGGAAAAAGTGCAACACAAATAAACAGACAGATAAATAATCGCAACATATAGTCTGCTCAATGTCATAAGTATCTGATGATAAATATTCCAACAGGTTTATATTTTCAATCACGCAGGTTTTCAGACAGTAACGGTAAGAGTTTGGGTTGCCAGGTTGTGAAAAGCACTGACCCATTAGAGTTAGTGAAAGAAAACCAGCCTATGGTCGGTCCATGGAACCCACCTTTCCAGGTAAAGTCAACACAGCCTGATCTATGATTTTAATGCCACAAAATAGATTAAACTACCTTTACAAATAAAGTATTAAAGAGATGGTTGCGAGTTCTGGAAGTAAAGTCCAGCACATCTTGACTAAAAATAAGAGTCTTGAGATTGGCTGTGGTCACACCTAAGTCAAGAAACTCACCTCAATAGAGTTCAAGCACATTTGTGCTAGGATTCTTCATGTGACCAAGAGGCCAGTAATGGGACCGTTTGTGGGGAAAAAACAGAGGGAAAAAAATCAAGAGAGCTTCAATTGTTCTTCCCACTTTGTTTCCAGTCATGACTGCAGCTTTAAAAGGGCAGCAAATAAGCTGTGAGAATAAAGATGGTCACTCCACGACTGTCCTGCATGTTAATGGCTTCAACAAACACACAAGAGTCTAATTAAGCACAGTGGGATCACAGGACTGTTTATCTCTTTAAATATAATAACCGAGTCTTCAATGCTTAAAGCTGCCTTGACCTATGACCTATGTAGCTGTGCAGATGGATTCACATGCTGTAGGTTTGGCTTAAATCTTTCTACTTTTGTTTATCTAAGTCCGATAGGGTACCAGTAGCTCTGGAAACCATGTTGTCATAATATAACCCCCAGAGTTGCAGGGTTATATTAAAGACTTGCAAGTCCAAATCAGACACAGGAAATACTCACATATGCCAACAGGGGGAGCCGTAACCGCTTGAAAATATATTTACGGTACAAGATCTGACTGGTGTGCATTTTTAAAGTTTACACCCTGGCCAGTGGCAATCACAACTGGGAGGTTGTGATTGCGTAAATTGGGTGTTGTCTATTACGCAAAAGTATTCAATTGAGACATTGTGAACTTTGCAGGGTTAGTATAAAATAAACATGCCAAAAACGGATAAACCTTTCTACTATTCGACCTCCTTTCAGAGAATTTGGAATATTTTTGGCAGCACATGGCCACTAGAGGGCGCATCGAATATTAGAAATTTATGCGCCATAATTGGTTACACAAATGATTAAAACAAATAGTTGGTCTCTCACTTTATTGGAGTGAAGACATAAATAATGACACATGTTTCTGAAATACAATAATTTATTAAACCATCTTTAAATTCTGATATAAAACATTTTCTGAATTTTTTCTTCAAAAAGTCAGAAATCTCAGAAATACAGTCATTGTCAATGGCAAGATCAGCTGTGGCCGCCGGCGGCTCACCTGTGTGAGTATGATTGGAGACAGTGATGCCGTGTAAGGTAAATACTAAGCTCATTATGTGTGGATCATGATCTAATCCTGAACTAGCAAGAACAGAATAAAGGACAGTGAATAATGAAACTGGATACACTTCTGTCCTCCAATGCACAAATAACAGAGAAAAAAAACCAAATAGCTAGGATAATCACATCAGTACATTCCCAGCACACCATTCACCTCACTCAGTCTGCTTTTCCTCATTTCAATAAATAAATACCCCCACCCTCACATCGCCTTTGACATGAGAGAGAAAACTGCTTTATCAGACACAAATGAACTAAAAAATCTGCTTGTTTCTAAAAACAACCCCAAAAGTTTCAGACTTCAATCAAAGCACAAAGCTAAGAATGAGCAAGTGAGCATTAAACACTGAAGGCCCCAGAATTAAGATTTCGTTCCTGAAACGCTGCATCTGCACCGATTCTGCGAGCCCAGAATGGCTGAAATCTTAAACAAGGCAAGATGAGGGACATATTTACACGGCATTATGTATAAACCTGAGGGACTCTCCAGCCAGGAGAACATTCATTATATTGGGGACACTTGAATAAAGTGGCATTTGCCATCAAAGCACATTCTTTTTACCTCAAATCATAGAAATGACTTTCTTCCTAAATTCAGTTTTTAATTGGGTTTTGGGGTTGGTGCAAAGGCAGGAAGCAAACACTGTCTATTGTTTCTTGGTTACTTAGACAATTAACTACATTTCAAGTAATATGTGAGAAATGACCAGTGTAACTGATGAGGATTAGTAACAAGTCTGGAGCCTGTCAAGCCTTCGGGACAGTGTCTCTGTGTTGCCTGTGAACAGTCTGCTGAGTTTCTCCACCATATCTGGTGTCCTGTCAATCATCTGATCCAGTTGCTCCCAAAACTGGAGACAGACTTCACGCTGCAGCGCTTCTTCACGATCATGTTTATGTAGGCTTTCATGATCTTTGTGATCTCAGCAACCTGGAAACAAACACATGAAGCAGACATTCAAGGTCTGGACCATCATCCTATTAAAGATAAGTCAGATGAGACATTATTTTTATTGTTATTTTGGATCGTGTTGTTCTTTTTAGAAGCACGAGCATGAGGTACCTGGGGTGTTTCAAAAAACATCTCCCTCTCGTCCACGGTGATCTTGTAGGTGCACGGCTGTGGAGCTCCAAAGAAAATGATGTGTTCGTATGGGAAGGTCTCCAGAGGTTTGGGCTCACCTCGCTTGTATACAGACACGTTTTCAGCACTCACACTCAGCCACAGATCATGAGGGAAGCCTCCTTCTTTACACTGTAAAGACACAGAAAACAATGTCTTCAATCCACTTCAGATTCAGTCAGAACCAGTTCGTAAAAAAATTTTTTTTCATTTAGTGAAATTAGTGGGGCAAGTATAAATATATTTTCTTTAAAGTGAATGCTTTTGCCACAAAGCCAAGTCTCTTTTCTAGTATAAATCAGCCACTAAGGGTCACTACAAACACAGGAAGTTTGTATTTGACTACAGATTATGGTTGATATTTTTCCCAAAAATATTTTTCAGAGGTGGTTCCAATGTTCTCCCATGTATAAAGTAGTGAAATAATTGATTCAATGTTCTCATATTGTCTCAAACAAATTATTCAGGACTGAATTACAATATATGTCAGCAATAGTTTACGTATCCAGTAATCACCTCAACATCAAACAGTGTGGAGCCGTATCCAGGCCACTCTTTGATAACGGTCATGTATTTCAGCATGGCCTGATGCTGGTCCAGACCACTGAGGCGGGACCACTTCTCCACAATGCTCGCTCTGGTGGCCGACATCTCTTCCTTGATCCACATTTCCAACATCTGCTCCTCCTCCATACGCTGCTTTTTCATCGACCCTGTCTTCAGCCCCCGTCGCAAAGTCCCATCCAGGAAGCTGGTCCTCCGGCGCTCCAGAGTTTGGCCAGACCCAGAGGCTGTGCCAACCTTGGTGAACTGGAGAATTCTGCTGCGCAAGCGTCCGACGGGATAGACATTTTCCAGGCTCCAGGTGACTCGTGTTTTGTCGCCATACAGAAACTGCAGACGTAGAGCAGCTAGGTGCTGCAGGGTTTCCTCTCGTGCTGGGAAGTGGCCCCGTGTCAGACTCTCATGTGCCTGAAACACAAGCAAATCGTCAGGAACACCATCAGCCTTAAAAAAAACACTCTCACTGAAACGTGACATTAGGAGAGAACCCCACCTGCTCAAACATAAATGCAAACTCCACTCCTTCTTTAGGCATGCTCTCCACATCCAGGAAACAGTACAGTTTAAAGTACAGTTTCCACTGGCCGTCATCCTCCGCCTCCTCGCTTCCAGCAAGTCTGATAGGAAACACAATCCTATCACTTATGTATCTACAGAACAAGTCGTATCAAAAGCTACACAAACAAGGCTGTAATAATATTACGTATCAATATATGTCATCAAACATGACCTATCAAATACAGATAGGAAGTGTTCCTTTTGTTTTGCTGCAGCAGTGCTAGAGGTTGTAATGCAGCAAGTAAACGAGGTTAGTTAAGTGTCATAAATATGGTAGAGTGGATGTAGGCAGGACATTTGGCAATGTATGCAACACATACAGGTATAACGCACCTTTCAAATTTTGCCAAAACATCGGCGACGAGAACCCTGCTTTCCACGGCTTTGTCAACGGTGTTATTGTGTTCAAAGAGCGCAAACATGTTCCTGCTGTCCTCCATAGCCAGACCTCTGATCAGTTTCTCCACTACCTGGAGACAGAACATGAACAGCTGTGTTACTGGTTGAATTTCAGAGGTAATTTGGCTTTAAAATATTGCAAGCAAACGAACCTCTCCCGCTGTGGTGTGTGAGTTAATAGAGATCTTGCAGGACCCTCCTCCATGACAGTACACTGTGGTGGTCATTTCCTGTCTGGTGAGAAGTGCCACGATTTCCTCTTGAGAGGGAACTAACTCTCTGGTCTTGGTCTTCTTCAGAGATTCGCTTATGAAATGGGCAAACATTTCAATTTCGGTACCAGGGAACAGCTCCCTAATCCTGAAAAGACACCAGGAACATTAACACTGTGAACCGAGAAGCAAGAAAGTGTGGGGGAGTTCAAGGTGAATGTTTCAACACGCCCAAAAGTAGAGTGCACCTTTTGAGATGAAACCTGAGGTAGCGTAGGATGCCTCTGCTGGGTAAGAAGGTGCAGCTCATGCACGTTAGGAGATGCCAATGGGCGCGATTGGCAGGACTGTTGGGGTGCGGGACGTGATTGGTTTGTTTGATCAGCTGGCAGTAAACTTCGTCTCTTAGTGACCTCAGGTCTTGACAAGTCTGTAGAATTCCTTGGATGATTGGGACAGGGTCTGAAACTGCCTCCATCTCCTGCAGAGAGTTGAAGATCTTCACAGCCTCATCCTGCAGGCTGGTGTAACCCTTTTCTTTTTGCACTGGAAGAGAGAAAAGAGATTTTGTGAGTCAGGAAATCCCAATTTGTAGGTTTGCCCTCAATATTCTTAGGACTGATCTATGGAATGGCATTAAACCGCAATAAAAACATTCAAGAAATAAAAACATAAGGTCATGATTTTGACCAGCAATACTTTGGAAGTCATCTCATCTCGTGCTATTTGTGATTAAAAATATATGTAAAGACTGTTTAGATACTTAACATTAATTCCATTTCGGAGGCATTAAAGGTTCTCAGCACTTACAGTGGACGCTGACATCTCCGTAGGGTAGAGGCAGCAGAGGAGAATGAAGAGGATGCTGGGTATATCTGAGGATGGGGTTCCTCCTGTAAGTCTGCTCCACTGCTTCCACATTCAAACTGCTCTCCTGCTCAGACAGAAATCATGTCTTAGCATAAAAAGGTTGCAGCACAAGGATCAATTAACAAGCTGTTGAGATAGAAATATCACAGAGGAAATATCAGTGGTACATGAAGAAAACAGCTGGATGCAAGAACATTAGGTGAAAGTGTTTAAGGTAGGGGAGAAGAAGAATGAACGCAGCTCACAGCACACAATCGTAGTGAGCACAAATACCTCCAATAACTACAGTGTCTCTGGCACAGAAGGTTTTCATGACTTAAAAAAAATCAGATAAATATTATCAGTGCCAACATGATAGAACAGCACGTTTAGTGAGGACCATGTAACCTTACCAAAAAACATCAGCAACGTTTAGCAACAGTCTTATTTATACATCAGTATGAAATGAGGTACAGTATATAGTGAAAACAAAAGTACTCAAAGTGTGTCAGGAAATACCTTGATATCCCTGATGAGCTGTTGTGTTGGTGTTTCAATGGGAACTTTGCTGTCTATGGCTCCCTGTATGGCATTCGCCCACCGCATGGCTTCATTCAGCATTTTGGTATAAAGACGGTAAGAGTGTTTGCGCCCGTGCACAATTATGTTCCAGTAACCTGGGTCAAAAAGGCAGAGAGAAATCTTCACAATCTGTAACACTATAATGGATATTAGATATTTCATTTATGCCGTAGATCCCTCAAACTAAATGGAGTTTGGGTTAAGTAAGGTGTCTGAGTTATTCTCAGTAGAGCAGGAACTGACCAGTATCCTTAAAGACCTTCTCATCTGGTTGTACCAGAGAGCAGAGACTGTTGAGGACCAGTGTTCCCAGTTTGGAGGCACTGCGTTCAGGTGACTTGTAATAGTCCAGAGAGTTTGACGTAAGAACAAACCAGCGCTTCTTCAGCTTCAGAGAAGTGCTTTTTACACCAGACTTCATCTCCTTCTGGAGCCAACCTGTGAGAGATTAGAAAACACAGTTAATTTCAAAATGTATTATGTGTGTGTGTGTGTGTGTGTGTGTGTGTGTGTGTGTGGTGTGTGTGTGTGTGTGTGTGTGTGTGTGTGTGTAATAGACAGCCTACCTCTAACTATGAACTCCTGTCCATCGACTCTGGAGTCCCCCTTGGACTTCTGCAGCAGGCCGATCCAGTGATGCATCTCCTCAGGAGTGTCGGTGTTGCAGTGAATCACACGGTTGGCCGTGATGATGACAAATGAGTTGGGTCTGTGAAACAAAACCCACCCGTCATTATACCACGTACGTGTTGGAGTCTTTCAGGTAACTGAAGGAATTATTGAAAATTTCTGACCTGTCAGGATTGTCTGACGCACAAACGGAATCAATCAAGCCCACATCTAATGTGCCCTAAACAGAGTAACAGGGTAAAAAAAATTATTGAAAAAAATGTTATGATTAAACAAAAAACTTTACAGTTCAATTAATACTTCTGCCACATCATTACAGGGCCCAGACTGTGGTAAACATTACTAACCACTGCATTCTTGGGGTTGGCCTGCTCATGATGCATCTCCATGAGCTGCTCTGGGCTGGCAGTGTGGACCCGACTCAGCACACTGAACCAACAACTGCACGAGATCAGACACAGATAGAAGATATAAAAAAATACCAGTTGCATCCACAAGGGGGAACTTTGTCCCCACTCATGGTTTATACAGAGCCGCTGACGAAGCAGATATAATTAGTATAGAAACTGTGGAGATAATATACCTGGCATCTTCTGGAGACTCTGCATAAATGTGGTAGGTCCTCTCCTCAGTCACAATGTTCAGTGCATTTTCCTTCTCATGATTGTCCACAATCTCCCTACAGAAACACCCCAAATTGCCCAAAACTTAGTCAACCCCTTCTGCTTCATCTAAATATAAAAAGAAAAAGATTTTTTTGATCAGTTCCTTACTTGGTTGTGCGGATGTCAATGGTTCCTTTTAGCTTCTCCTCACTGTCGTTCTCAAAGTACATGAGCTTCGAGTCCCGCAGCACGAACCAGCGCATCTTCCAGTTACGGCGAGACAAAGTGGACATTCCTCCTCCTTTCTTGTAAAGCCAGCCGGATTTGACCGAGTCCTGCTTGGCCCGAAACCACATAAATGTTTCGTCCTTCAGGACGCACCAGCGGCGACGCCATGGGATCATGAGACCACCTCGATAAAGGAGAGAAGGTGAAGATGACATTTAGAGAATATCCACACAAGCACGTTCTTCGACCGACTGTGTAGACCTAAAACAGCAAACAAGACAGAAAAGCTTCTCACTTTTCATGTAGAGGTAGCCGTGGAAGTATGGAGGCCCGCTGCCATTCAGCAGGTTCACTCTTCCGTTGGAAACTTCCTCGTCCGTGTCCACGTAGCCGTCATTGTCCTCATCGCTATCGATGAACTGAAACACAAAAGATACATTTCCTATATGTATATGAGCGATATTTCCTCAAATGAAATGAAGCCAGCAAGAAACGTCTGTCATTATTTTTCTCAGTGAAGCCATAAATCATGCACACACGCCCATGCAGGCTTGCACGCTCTCATCCCTCCCGTTAACATTTCGCTGAGCTGACAGTCTGGGCTCTGCGATATCTGGGAATGGGCTCGCATGCATGTCGGCGGGGCCAAAACAAATGGTTGCAACAGCTTTTCTAACATCAGCTGCGCTTTCTAATGTCCTGAGGGAGAAATTGGGCTCATGTGCTCAATAATGTGCACAGTTATTATAGCAGGGAAATAACAAATCTACAGCAAATCAAATCCATGTGGGAAAATTTCAGGTTTGAAAAGCTTTGCACTGTTCCAAAGTTCATAATTTGATTTTCTTAAGATTAGAGATTCCCAAACAGATACTAGTAATGGTACTAATCTGGAGGAACAACAGCTCAAGCAAAAACTGTACAGATCAACATTAGTGTACAATCTTTTTCTGGAAATCTCTGATCCACATGGCTCTGGATTTTTAACAACTGGTTCTCACCGAGTCCGAGCTGCCCCTGAAGGAGTCCAGGCTGTTTTGGGTAGCAGATTTTCGCAGCACCTCCTCATCTGTGATATTGCCATCGTTGGTACTGGCCCCCGAGCTCCCGTGAGCCTCCTCAAACTCCTCCTGATCATAGTCTGACTCTGCGTCTGGCATGATTGGGTGGGATGGCTCCTCGGTCGCATGCTCAAGGTCTGAACCCCTGCTGCTCCCGTGGGCCTGCTTCTTCCCGTTAGTGACCACAGCCGGAGGAGCGGGAGGTCTGGAGGTTTGAGGGTGCCCATTGGGAGTAAGTGGTGAGAGCTTTGATGATGAAGGAGCGTCCACTTGTCCTTCTGCAAAGGCAGGAGGTGGAGGAGGAATACTCTGGAGTACATCCTTGGCCAAGGGAACCTTGGCTAGAGGAGGGAAGTCAGGCAAAGGAATACACTCGTCCTCAGCAGGGAAACCTTCATCCACCTCCTCCTCAGCTAGAGGAGCGGTTGATTCGGTGGGGTCATGGAGATTCTCCTCACTCGAGAGGGATGGCTCTAAACCGCCAAAGTCCAGGAGATCCAGGAACTCTGTAGCGACACGGGACGCTTCTTTTTCCAACCTGTAGATTTCAGCATCCCTCATCTTGCGCAGCTCCTCCTTGGGGACGTCCCCTAGCAGAGACATGCTGTCTTCCTGCTGTTTCTGCAAACGCTCAATCTCCCTCTCAAGCCGCAGGATCTCCTCCATCTGACGGCTCTCCTCCTCAGAGCTGTGGCTGGAGGACAGAGCTTGGGACTAACAGAGAAAAAGCGTTGTTGAGTGTAAATGTGGCTGTAAACTATGCAGCATCAGATTCAAAGATGAAAATGTTTTTTGGATAAAGTTGATGTATTTACCTTCTGACAAACACCGTTTACCAATGAGCTGCTAAAAAGAAAAATTAAAAGTACTTTAAAAACTGCTGAAAATGATTGGTTATATTCAAGCATCCAAAACTAAAAACCTTACCTCTTCTCATTGGTGTTGGCTGCCATCTTTTGCTCTTCCTCCTTCATTAGTCTCAACTCCTCCTCCCGCTTCTCCATCTCCTCATGCAAGAGCCTCTGTCTCTCCTCCTCTTCCTCTCTCTTCCTCTTCTCCTCCACCTCCTGTTGTCTTCTTTCCTCCTCCATCCTCCTTCTCTCCTCCTCTAGGCGTCTCTCTTGCTCTTCTTCTTCTCTCCTCCTCTTCTCCTCTTCGTCTCTCTTCTGTTTCTGCTCCCTGAGGCAGCGATAAAGGAAACGGCCCGAGCGACCCCTGTAATGTTTCTGCAGAACGATGGTGGCCAAGCGCAGGCGCAGGAACTTGCGTCTCCAAAAGTGAGTCCGGTAGTTTTTCTGGATGGTGACAATGCTGGACAAAATCCTCTTGTATTGTTTCCTGTTGAGAAAATCAGAGACAAATATTGAAAGTTGGCATCCCGAGGCTCGAATCCAACATTAGCTGACGCCATTGTGTTGCCACAAACATCCCTGACGTCTACATATCATTGTCAGTCTCTGTCTAAATAAGCAAACTGTACATTGTGAAGAGCGCAGTGTTTGGAGTATGTCGTGAGAGAGCTGTTCCACTGGGTCAATTGTTTAGGTCTGTGTCCAAGCCCCATCTCCCACAAACACATACATTGTTCACACAAATGCACATGACTTGTAAAAGACCACACACATCAGTCTGACATTTGACCTTGTCTTGTCCCCATTGTAATTATTCCCAGGTCTCTGACTGATCTTAGGACACATATAAGGTTACACATAATAATACAAAATTTCTTTAGGGAAGTTCCCACCCCTCAATTTTAGTTCTGTCATCTGCAGGGAGTTTGTAACGAGGATGCTGTCATCAGGCCCATTATACTCTTGCACTGGAGCTTCTCACAAGACTGCATGTGAGAGTGCACAGTGCAACACACAGGTGGAGAGCACTGCTGGGTTAAAGTAAATCCCCTGAGATGTCTGCGTGCGCCAGTACTGAAAACCACAACAGCGAATGTCCTGACTGACAGGCAGAGAAGGGAAAGACTGACGAATTTAGGTCAGTTAGTTCAAATGTGTTTCATGATCAGGGATAATGTTCATATCTGTTTAGCTCTCATGGCTTTGCGAGCTATGTTTGCCTGGTGGAATTACTTTATCAAAGAGGCCATTTTTTTATGATAGGAGCCTGATTTCAAATTTAAAACTCAATGTCCATGTGCATGACTGTGGATGTATTAAGGAAGAGACCACTGATCACAGATGTGTCAAAAACATTGTTAATTAGTATTAATTGTAGCACATAAGCAAATCATTTAAAAACCCTGCAATATAGTACCCTGATACCATTTAATATTGCCTGGTGTTAAAACAAGAATGAAGGCATTCAGATGTCATGGTAACAGTCACAGACTAACCTTAAGCATTAGTAAAAGTATTGTTGTTAGACCTGTAAAAATTATCAAGAGAGAATCTAATTTATACAATATATAAATAAGAACAGATTCTGCACAGCAAAAACTTTGTTCTAAGTATGCAAAACATTTCTACACAATTTTGTATGAGCTATTTAGTTTGGAGAAACCTTGAGATTTATATGTTGTTTTCTTTAGTTTCTAACAACAGAGCAAGTGGCAGTTAGGTCTCTCTCTCAGACACACACACACACACGCACGCACACGCACACACACACACACACACACACCTAGGCTGTATGCACCTCTATTACAAAACAAACATAGACAACTGTCGCTGCCATTCACCCCTCCTCCACACTTCACTACTCACCTTGCCACATAGCTGAGGATGTGGGCGCGGATCACCATGCCAGCCCTGTGCCGCACCTCTTCCCTCTCCTTCTCCAGCCTTTGCTCCAGGGCCTCCTTCAAGAACACCTGCGGGATGAGCCCGCCACGGCCAGCAGGGAACGACAGAGAGAGAAACACAGGCAGAGAGAATGGGAGGGGTTAGCTCCTCCAAGTCTGCAAAAGAGATGTGAAGTGTCTCTGTTGTCTGCTGGCAGCATCCGGTGCAACTGTGGCGAGGCTAGCAGGACTGCCACTGTCCCTGACTGCAGAACAGAACAGATTGGAGTAACAGCAGTGACACTGCAGTAAAGCTGCTAATTCTGCTACTGCAGAGCCTCATTGTATTCAGGCGCTCTTCCTGAGTATTTTCCTCCTGCCGCTGCTGCTGTTGCTGCTACCAGTGCATTGGTAGCTAGACTGACGTGCACAGGCAGAGAGGGACGGAGAGGGAGGGGAGAGGAAGGGAGAGGAGGGATGGAGGGATGAGGGGGAGGGATGGTGGCTGGGGTCCAGATCCAAAGCCACACCTCTCCTTGCACTTATGAAGGACTGAGAAAGAGTTTTGTTAACCCTTTCCTTGTTCCTGGAGAGTGCTGCAAAAGTTGCTGCTGCCTCTGTGATGAATGGACAGTTTCCCTTACCTATATTCTGTATGAGAGACAAGCATACAGTAGGCATATGGAATTATTAAAACTAATCAGATTTTAGTCTGCCTCACCAGCTGTGTCTGGGGTTATGTGATAATGCGATATCTGTCGCAGCACTGCAGGATAAACTGCTACAACTGCAATTTTAAGTGTGTGTGTGTGTGTGTCCCAGATGTTCCACTAATCAAAGGATCTCACAGCTGCTCTGTAAAGTCTGTGAGCGGAGGAACCTTCCACTTCATCCACATCCTTCCCCTTCCTATAAAACAAATGGTTCGCAAAGACTCATAGGGACACACACACACAATCGTACTTCACCCAAGCCCTAATTCTGGGCACACACTTCCTCTGTACACAATCAGCACATATATAATTACACACAGATTGTTTCTCCAAAAGGAAATGTAGCCCCCTTCCCACAACCCACACCAAAATTTCCCCGAGCCCAAAAATATTATACTGCCATCTAGAAGCACCAGACTGTGGACACACAAACACGGACTCAGACTTTTTGTAACAGCTTGGTTTGAAACAGGAGCCTGCTCTCTTCTGTCTCTCGGTATACAGTGAATGGCAAAGTTAGTCACAGGTCAATGTTCTGACCCTGAATGCCAAATGAAGTCCAGCCAACGATTCCCTCTGTGAAGGCAGTGATTCACTTTGCACAGATGCCAGAATGCAATATGTGCAGCTACACAGTACCAACACGTGCTCCAATCTTTGTCTTTTTAAAGCTGCCCATAAAGGGCCCAATAAATTAGTCTCACTGGAACCAGGAAGTCTGTGTAAATTCAGCACATTGTTGCAAAAGTGTAAAAATGCTTTAGATACAGTATGTCCACTCTGGCAGTGGTGTCCAACACAATGGACAGCTTCTCCCTCTGACAAGTCATTAAGGGTTAATCATTTGATGAGAGGGAAGAACAAAAAGAGGGCTTTGAGCAGGGTAGTTGATGATTGCTTGAAATAAATAGGCCAAGAGCACCAGGGAGTGGATGAGGGGCAGAGAGGGAGAGATAAGTGACAGATAAGCTCAGCTCAGCCTTGCGACAGATGAACGTTTTTACACCATGCAAAATTTTGTCAAGCTAGCTGAAAACGTGTCTTCTAACATATACAACGGTTTAGCCCTGCCTCCACATTGCCCGGAGTTTTGTTTATCAACCAGTGAGTATGAGGAGTCTAGCACTGGAGCGACAATAAAACTGCCTCTGGATTCCTGTAAGCCCCCCCGGTGCTGGGCTGCAGTTACAGTAAAAGTCACTTGATTGGGGGGTTTTTAGGAGTAGCCATGCAACTCTGTGGTCATCCATGGGAATAAATCTTGACCAAAGCCAGCATGAAGAATCTTTGGGACATGAGTCACAGTTCCAATTGTCCAAATTGTGGAACATATTGACAGCTAGGCTTAAAGAACCACGAGAGAAATATATATTTTTGTATTGCATATTAGCTTAGAAGCCCCTTCAAATTAACCAGATCATTATAGCAAGTGAAGTACACAAAAAACTATACACCAAACAAAATGCACATATTTCTTTGTTTTTGCTGCCTGCTATTCAGAGCCTTAGTAAATCAAACCTCTAAGACTTTTCTGAAATGTGCATGTAGGTGGCTAAATGGTGCACTGTAGGCTACATGATAAAGGAAGCCGTGAAGTGACATTTGACCCAATCCCACAGCCTCTGCAGCTGTTTCATTGTTTGCTTTTAAGGTGTGATTCTATTAATAAACATGCACAGACAAATATAAGTATATCGTATTGAATTATGCTGAAACACAAACAAATTCAGACATGCAAAACCAGTAACCACAATGTACTCCGAACATTTCAGGCTTCCAGCGCTTTGCTTTTGAGTAATGTGAGGGATGAGGTTCGGTCAGCATAGCGCTTGTGATGTCTGTGACATGAATGTAAGTCAAGCACAAGTGACACAAACATGTTTGGGCATGTGTGCATGTGTGAGACTTTGCATGTGTGCTGCACCTTTGTCTTCCCCAGATGCCACTCCTGTTTGTCTTTGTCCTGAAGTGTGAGAAGATCTGAGCAGCACTGCTTCTCATCATCTGAGTGGATTTTGTTCTTCAGGATTATCTTGTACCTGTAAAAATGCACAAACATGTATACACATACATTTTCAGGAACACAACAGCAAAACTAACAGACTGTTTAGTAGAACGACCTGCTGTAGAAGTCCCTAAAGGTTCTGCGGACAGGGAATCCAGCCCTACGGATCTTCACAGTTTCCAGCATCCCAGAGTATCTCAACTGATTCAGAACCACATCGGAATCAAACTGGTTGGCCTTCTGTAGGTGGCAAACAAAAAGCAGGTGAACTACAAAGGGCAAAATGTTTGTTCCCCTGAAAGGATAGAAACATTATCGGCTTTATGTTTTGTTGATTTTGCTTTTTATGATCTGATTTCTGAGGTTTTTTTTAGGGCAATTGATGTTTTCTGTCAGTGGGAGATGTGGAGCCGCTAAAGACTGCAGACAAAAACAATCCTTCACAGCACAGCCCACACGCCGATTCAAACGATCTTACTGCTGAGTCAGGCTGAACTCGGACTAATAAGTAGCTTAGCACGTTGAGCACTATCATCTTACATTAACAGTTTACTCCAAAGAAAACAACACTCCATCAGCGAGAAACCTGAACACTGCTGGGAGACTAGAGCCATTTTTTCCCCCTGAAATAACAGGCTGTGCTGTTCTCGGCTCTTCGCTCAGAATCCCTCGGCGGAGTATCCGAAAAAAAATCAGGGCTGTCTGCCGCCTTACACCTCTGTGCAGACACGGATCACTTGGAGGGAGCACGAAGGCTATTGTCACTTTGAGAGCCAAGGCCCTGGATAATGCCCACAAAGGACCACAGCATTCTCAAAATGTGTTGGTCTAATTACAGGCTAATGTGACTATGCATGGAAAGATTTAGATACAAAGGCACTTAGGCACTTTTATGTTTTCATGGCCATAATTAAACACACACATGCACACTTAAAAGAACACCCCCTCATAGCTCTGAACTCTGCTCTTTCCCAGAGGATTTAGGCAGATGAAAGAGGGACAACACGCCAACCTGTCTGAGTGAAAACAAGCTGACCCTTTCCTCTATGACCTTTTTTCCCAAGTAGAGTGTGTGCATGTACTGTACATTCCACAACTACATTCTGTGTTTTTATGAATGTAATCATTCCAGGATTGTGTGCACAGTCCTTTCAATCTGCAGGATTTACAGAGGCACAGCTTGTTCCATCTTGACCTTGAGGAAGATGGTACAGTTTCCCTGATCACGTACACTCAAGAAGGTGTGGGCTTTTACACAGACGGTCGTAGGTGAAGATCTAAGTGGACAATAAATGCTCTGTGTCCTTCAGATGTAACTGTATCTGAAAGAATGTTCCTGAAATAAAGGCAGCCAAATGTCCTCACAAAGAATCTCAGAGAAGCAGAGTGGATTTGCAGTTTGATAGAGGATGAAAAAAAAGAGAGCTGCACCTCAACTGCAGCATGCTGGTCTTATCTTAGCATTCCACTGATGCAGCCAGATCAGTGGTGTATCAGCCAAGCTGCTGCAGCTGGAGTGGATAGCGGTAACCTCTGACCTCTGCTGAAGGGAGTAAAGTGGGAGGAATGTTCTGGTACGCAGCCCTTTATTTAATGGGGAGCAGCCTCAGTGTTTTTTAATGCTAAAATTATTAGTGAAAACAACACAAATAGTTATATTTTAAGTTGAAAATCTGTAGGAAATTTTTGTAATGAGGTGCAAAAATAGTTTGGATCAAGGGAGGCTCAGAATAGAACCAATGATGTTTAACATTGACCTTGACAGTAGGGTTAGGTCTTTAAAGTTTCCTGACTTTTATGAGTTATGAAATTTGCGTGTCCTACCTTGTCCATGTTTGGTTTGATGCAGCGTACAAAGAAGGGGTTGGAGGCGCTTAATGTGGCCATCAGGGAATGCAAAGAGTCCTGAAACACGTAGAGAGCAAGACGATTAAGATCAGGAAAGGAGACAAGGTGGCTGTGTAGTCGAAAGTTAGTCTTTTACATCTCTAATATTTACTTAACCATCGACTTCTCTCCTCTGGGGAGGAATAAAAGGTAAACAATTAAGGTGAAATCCATCCAAATCTTTCAGTTTTTCACTACTTGGTATACTGTATAGAGCAAACATTTGGATGCTTTTTGCACTGATGTTTTATGAACTGAATCTGACTAAGAATCTTAAGATAACATTTTGTTTTGACAAATTCTTAAAGCTAGTTCATCCCTGTCAAGACATGTTGGAATTCTCACAGAAAGCACCAGAGAGCACAAGAGCACCTTATACCGGCACATATACACCTTAAAGAACTTTATATCGGATACAATTTGCTGAAACATGGGATTCAAATTGTTAAGTTCTTCTTGAAACGTTGGCTAAATTCTGCAAATTACTCAGTTCTAACTTGATTCTAACTTGTGAAATTTGATCAAAATTGCATTTCAATCCTTTCTTACATGAACATTTTTCACATTGACTTGGAAGGAAAATTTTTAGATGTTCTCTAATCCCGCTGTCTTTAAATTAGTAAGGCTAAAACCACACAAGCATTCATGCAGAAAATGAAAAATGACAACCACGCAGGATCAAAAACACACTGTCGAATAATTAAATTTTCTATTTTCCATCACTTACGGTTTCACTATGTCTATATTTACCATAACACACACATGCACAAACACATACTCAGAGGACCCTTGAACCTGGCAGTTTCTGTCAGCCTTGCTGCCTCAGACAGTCTGTCTCCAGCCAGTCCTGCCCTGGCAGAGAGGAGCGTGATTGGCCCCTGGTTAGCCCCTCTCTGCCCAGTGATCAACCCTGATCCCCTGGCTTTAGGAACTGTAGGCCAGGGCAGCCAGCCAAATCCTCCCCATCTCCTTCTCTCCGCAATGCAGTTTGGACATGCTAAGCTAAGCCCTATATTGTAAGCCCACCACTACCACACATTCATACCTCCCATCACCCACCATTCCCAGTAGATCAAATACTGGCTGCATTCTACTTCTCCTCTGGTCCTTCATTATTGCTTCCCCCTTCTTGTCACTTTGTGCACACAGCCTTCATGCCAGATGCTCTGAGTTATGCCATAATAATACGCAGCAGAACCAAATGTTTGTTTGATGATACAATTACGAGTGCAAAGATGGAAGCTGATGGGCACCATCAGAAGCTTCAGACTCACCCTGAACTGAGAGCTGACGGTGGGCTTACGTCGAGCAGTGCCCATTTTCAGGGTCTCGTCTCCGCTTCTGCTACCAACATGCTCAAACAGGTCATAGATGAAATCAAGCCTGCAAGGGGGTGTGGAACAGAACAGGTGACTGTGACTGTGCATGTGCCAGTGAGTGTGTTCAGCACTGAACTGAGAATATTGCATTTGCACCTGCTGTCTTTGAGAATAAACAGGATGTCGTCCCTGAAAGTGTCTCGGTTCTTTTCCAGGATCCCACAAACATCATACAGCACCTAAAAAAGAGGCGGCAACAAATCAAAGGTGGACACAGAAGTAAAACAAAAAAAAGCAAAAAAAGCAAAAAAACAAAAAACTCACACTGCAGACACAAGCTGCTAGTTTGCAAGTCAAAATTGAGTTGTTTTTTTTTTTCACTTTTCAAAGTTAATCTGTCTACTAATTTTAAGAAATAGTTTAGAGTGAAATGACATTAAATCTTCAAGGCAAAACAGATTATATATACTTTTAAGTCAATATAATCAATATAACATCTCTTTTTTGTTAATTACTTCTTAGTCATGGTTGCCTAGTGTGCAGGAATCTGGCCCAGCTGCCACTGGGCAACAGCCAGCAACACACCCTGGACAGGTCCATTGAAGAACACAAACCATTCCTTCACATACTCATACTAAGGGGCAATTTAGAGGCTCCAATCAACCTAATGTACATGTTTCTGGTCTGTGGGAGGAAACCAGATTACCCAGGGAAAACCCTCCCAGGCACAAAATAGAAAGGCCCAATCAAACCTGGAACCTTCTTGCTGTGAGGCAACTGCAGTGAGCACAGCACCACAAAGCCAAAATCAATACACCAAAATTCCAAAACACCGCTCAATTTTTTTGTCCCCAATTCATGATCCACAATCAAAAGCAAACTATGGATCTATTTAAAATCACAGATCCAATTTAATGAGAGACAAAGAACTTTGGCTGCACACCAATCCGCACTGTCATGACAATTTTCGCCATAGGTTTTTCAAGCCTTTCTCTCAGGTGCAGGTTACTCAAGCACAACTATTTGCATGCAAAGGTGTCACAGTACACCCATAATTAAAATTCTTAGAGATTAAATGTCAATTTGGCATGGAAATAAAGCTTAGGTTTCCATAGGGAGAGGCTGTTTTCCAGAACATTCACACGTGTATCTGCAGAGTGTGACATGAGTGAGTGAATAAAGGCGAGGGGGAACAGGCCCCTTCGTGCACAGCAGAGCGACTGTGTGGTAATGCAGTCACCTGTTGAGTACCGTTCAGCCCTCCTCTTAGCAACACAGCATTCCACTGATCACCCCGACCAACAGTAACATACTTTGGAGAGTGTGTGAGAGCCACTGAGAAAATCTAAAAGAACTTTTTAAACTGTAAAATGCATACATATGATGTATGAACACAAATTACTCACATGAGCAGTGTGAGCCTGTGTTCACAGCTGTGTGTGGATAAGACAATTCCTGAACAAGGCCCATCCCCCCCATTCCTAAGCCCCGAGGCTGAAAGGGAGCTCCAAAGTTGATGTATTTATACATAAGTCACAGACACATTAATCACACGCCATTCCCCTCTCATTGGGAAGAACTGGAACAAAAGGCTCTCTGTGTTTGCAGTTTAACTCCAGTTAGTTAACTTGGATGGTCTCATGATGCTCAAGAGAAATGGGTTTGTCAACAGGGAAGAGTCAACATAAACTCCAACATTCATCCATCAACATAAAAACATACAGTTGCATGTTGGACAGAGTATTTAAATTTGCCCAAATGTGTTTTATTGATATGCCAGAGACTGAAATGAAACCATCGACATTGCCTCGATATTACAGACAATCTAAGGGAGGATATAACTATTTCTCTGACTGAGCTCACCGCACAGTTTCAGATAACAGAAGGGGCTTTTAGAAAGATGACTAAACTCTCAAGAGAGGTGCACTGCAGAGAGAGCAAGAGAACAACTGGCTCGCTTGCTTGTCCTCTCGGTAATTAGCATAAATATCCATGCCAGGCTTGTGACTGGACTGCCACACTCACACTGAGAAGACCTTGTCTGAGGCAGGATTCCTAAGGTCATTCTTTATCAAGTTAAGCCCCCCACGCACAGTTTTTCCATTTCTGCTCCATCCGCATGTCCAGTGCTTTCCTTTGCAATCTCTAATGCTGTGATCCCTGCTTGCCCGCAGGCAAAGGAAAGGGCGCACGACGCTGAAACCCTTTCTCCTGGTTTATGGAGAAGGCACCAACATCCGGCAGAAGACTTTGGAAAGCACAAGCCTGCATTGACTACCTCACCTCTGAATTCCCCACTTTTGCAGGCTGTGTAGGATATGTGTAAGTGTGAATGTGTTAATTACCTCTCCAGCATAGTGCTTGATGCCAAACTGGTGGTCATTCACTCTGGGCTTGACATAGTAAGGGTTTGTCTGAGGAGAAAGGACACAGACTTACAACATGTTCATGTCTGTATTACTAATCCGATTTGCTACAGTCCATCAAAGACTTGGCTTGATTGGGAGGATGCCAGCTGTGTGTTGTGCCACAGCAGCGCAAAGATCCCTTTCTTGATTGGAGTGACATCAATGAAGATGTTTTATCATGTTTAACATAGCGTAAAACAACAGAGAAGTGCTTTGTGGAGCACTGGGAGTGGATCACTGACCCAGACAATTTGTCTGCATGTCTATCTCACTTTCAACGGTGCTGCAGGCATGTTTCAGTGTAAAAACAGGTAGCGGGACGCAATTTATCCATTTTCTTTAGAAGGGGCACCACCTCCACTATAGAGGCCGCTTCCACTGCAGACCATCTGTGTAATAATGTAATAATAATAGTGTAATAATGAAAATAAGAATAAGAAAAAACTAAATACAAACATATAGATTGAGATCATAAACATATATTATTGTGTGTATATATTGTATATACCCCATCACAGTTTTATTTGCTACTTAAGCACTTCTGGTTAGATGCTAACTGCATTTCGTTGCCTTGTACTTGTGACATGTGTAATGACAATAAAGTTGAATCTAATCTAATCTAATCTAAATATTTTCAGTTCAATTCAGACTGAAGAAATGACCACTAAATGACCACTACAGAGTAAAACAATCCAGGTTTGAAAAGGGTGGAGTCGAATATTGGTCATTTCTGCTACATTGTTCTTCTGATCAGGAAAACAAATGGCATTGACCCTATTATTAATATTAAACACATCCCTGGATCAGTCATGAAATCAGACGTGCAGAGTTCAGACAGTTCCCAGTTTCCAGAACCTTCAGTGTTTAGAGGTCAGTCAGAGAAACCTCGAGAGAACTTTCTTCCCTCCTACACACAGTGGTGATGGGGCCAACAGGAAGACTGATCACATTTCAGAGTTGTTGTGTTTGCATGTGAGAGTGGCTCAGGGGCGTGTGTGAGTGCCACACACAAGTTCAAGGCTGCACCACCAGCAGTAACATAGATTCATTGGACAAGACTGTCTGTGTTCACTGGTGGAGTCAGAGGTTAACGTCTGTGCTGGATGGAAATGGGTCAGGTTATCGTCTTTACGAGGACTGTCTCAGAGGAACAGGACACGGATGACTGCATACATGTGCATGAGATGTGTTTACGTGTTTGCATGTGGACTCACGGCGTGTCTGCTGTGCAGTTTTTCCAGAAGGGTGTAGTCTGTGCCTTTGGGGAAGCGGCTCTCCTCATTGATAAGAGCCAACATGCCCAGTTTCTGAAGCAGAGAAACAGACAAAAGGCCCACAGAGACTGAAATGCAAGACGCTTATAACAACATTTATAATTCAATTTGTGAACATCTCGGGGCTTAGAAAACACCATTATAAAAGCCAGACATTCAATTTTATAACTCATATATATATATAACTCCTTTATAAACTATAAGACCAATATCACAGTTATCTTACAGAGTTCGGGTTCCTTTTGAAATTTTCCAAAGTTTCTGCGAAACTCTGCAGGGTTCAGTTTTGACCAACATTATAACTGTGGTGATAAAATAACACCAACCTTCGCCTCACCCGGATGTCAAACCGCTGACTGGTGTACATTACTGTGCACACAACATGCAGAATGAGACTATATAATAATAGACTGTGAGAGCAAGGTCAATGTAAGCAGTGTGGCGCCTGGGTCGACACACTCCGGCTGGTGGTTAGCCATCGTTCCTGGTGGCAAATCTGCTTTCCTGCTGTCTATTACCTTTTCTATGAGATCCAGACACTCAGCGTTATCCATCCAGTCAATGGCCTCCCACTGGATCCCCTCCCTGATGAAAGATACACACACCATTTATCATATACACAGACACACCAAAAGAGTACTGCATTCAGTAACATGGATATGTGGAAAAACTTATTTTTTGTGTACCGTATCTTTCTTCACAAGGGTCAAAGTTTATTAATAAGTGTCTCTTATGCACAAAGACCTTCACCTGTTGTACTCCAGCTGTTCCAGAGAGAAGATGTGCTTATTGAAATATTCCTGGAGTTTTTCGTTGGCGTAGTTGATGTTGAACTGTTCAAACCGGTTCACCTACGGGAAAAAGGGGAGAAAAACATGTTCTGCTGCTTCAAAAAGGAAGAAAAAATTAAAAGCAGAATAGCATTGAAATTCATTACAAATGAAGTTGGCCACAATCACGTTTCTGGCCAGCTGCAATTAAAGTCAGATGTATGTAGAACAGCAGAGTCTCATTAAATGTTGTGCAAATAGTACATACATAAAAATCAGTTTCTCATTGTTCAAAGAGTGAAAAGGCTTTTTAACAGTGCCCAAAAACGGTTGATTACAGGAAAGATTCATTTCATTTAGAATAGAGATGTGTTGTGATCATGTAAAGCAGCTGGTCACAACTTTAGATGTAGAGCAAAATATGAACAAAAAACTTGTAATCACCTCAAAGTTCTCGAAGCCGAAGATGTCGAGGATACCGATGGACTTGAAGTTTTCTTTTCCTTTGATTTTCTGGTTGATTTTCATTATGATCCAGGAAAAACACTGAGAATAAAGTGCCATGGCAACTGAGTCTCGTGAGTCTACAGCCTGGAAACAAAATCAGGACACAAAGATCAGTTTTTACCCTGCAGGATGAAACTTGAATTAAAGGTAATAATTCCAACAAGAGATAATAATAAGAAGAAATATATAGGAAATATGACAATAAAGTCATCATATATATTTCAGTGACTGTAATAATGCATTTAGAGAAAATGTTGCATCTAAGTCTGTCATCAGTGTTTGTGGGAGGCCTCCTTCCTGAACACAATGGTGTGTGCTGTCCATGTCTACCTGCAGGCAGCATGTTTTCACAACAGTTGGAGTAGTTTATCGTCTGGATACTTAAGAGCGATGCACTGCAGGCCATATTTATCGTGTTTTACTGATCCACCAAAACAAAGAAAAATCTCAGTTTAACAAACTGGTTTTTGCAGGTATTTTCCTCCACCTTTAGCATCCGTTGGTGTATGAGTATGCTAATGTGTAACGTCTTGTCTTACATTCACACAGAAAGGTCAAAAGCGCTTTACATAATGACATTTATTTGATTGAATTTATTAATCTGGTGGCATTTCAAAGTGGGCCAAACACTGACTTCAGTAACACTATTGCGCAGACAACGTACTGTATGTTGTTGCATGAATTATATTATCATTCTTCTTTACATGCAACCCTAACAAACCCAATATTGCAAAAAATAAACGTAATAATAGAAGCCAGATGTTGAACCACCTGCAGATCTTGCTGGAAAAGATCATGTAAGATGCCTAAAAAGCTTTGGGGTTATGGGAAGTCAGTACTGTACTCTGGATTTCTCCAGCCGCATTGACGTTGAGACGGCATCGATATATGTGTATAAAAAGCTAAAGCTTGCCAACTATACTTCCTTCACAGGCATTGTACTCAAATTGAAAACAAAACGCGAGCGTCGTGGTGTTTACTGTATTTGGGGCAACAATGCTCCTGGGCGTTTGACCAATCCATCATGCTCTGGCACCTCTTGGAACCAGCGGGTGTGAACAGTGTGCCGGTGGCTCCAGGATCTCCGTCACAAGGGGGGCGAGAAGAATGGCTGTTTGTCCGGGAGGAGGGGGGGGCAGCAGGGTGGGGAGGCTAGTACAGGCAGTTGTGGGGTAGGTGACCCCCGGTCACTGTGAGAAGAGGCCATTCTTGGCAAATCCAGGGCTGGAATAATGAACTCTATTAAGAGACAAGCTGCTTCAAAGGCCATGCAGAAAAAGCTGCAGCAGGGTGACAGCACGAGCTCTTTGTCCACCGATGAAAAGCTTTCTTGTGACTTTCATGTCCGTGTGATAATAGCAAAGGTTTATTCTGCATATTTGCTGAATTCAATGCGTAAAAGTGGGCTGAAGGCTTAAGCTCAACCAGACAAGATTGTTTCACGCCTCCTCGTGTGCTCGTGGCGTACGGCAGAACGGATAACACGCTGACCAAGACTTGTGAAAGATTCACGTGAACACAGGCTAAACTGTGGACATTTGAGGCTGACAGAGGGACACTTGGTGAGGAGAAGCCTCTCGCTTCACCCTCAGTCATTGGCTGTATTGTGCTTTTGACTCAGATCACTATCATGATGGCTTCATTGTGCCAGGAATCTGGCAGACAAAAAGCAGGAAATGGCTGGGAGTCACGCAAGGGATCTAGAGTGGCATGTGGGGGAGAACAGTAGGAAAAAGGCTATGTGTGTAACCACGGCGTGGGTGGGGGGTTACGAGCCGATATCTACTGTATACTTGGGGTTTTTGCAAAAACGTCAACAAAAACATCAAGAGGAATTACAGTAAAGGAGTATTGTTCTGTGTTCTGTTACCGTAAGGGGGGAAAGACTGATGTAGCGCTACCTGTTCCACAGTGAGCGGCGAGCAGATCTCCTCTCCTCTGAGGATCATGGAGCGCTGGGTCAACACCTCCGAGAGCTGAAAGGAGTCCAGGCCCAGTAGCTCGCTGACATTACTGACCACTGAAAACACACAAAGACACACATCGGCCACGGTGAAGCGGAACACAGACACTTTAGGTGACTGTGACTGATGCCAAACAGCAGATGTGACATATAGATTGTGATTCTATAAGGGGAAACGCTACTCTCTTTGGTGGAACTTTAATGCTCTTTGGGCACTGTAATTCACCAGTTCTTTGGAAAAGAGGTCAGACATGGTGAACAAAGGATGACTGAGCTCGTGTTACAGCCTGTTCTGCTTTCTGTCTGCTGGGGTAATGTCAATCAAACTCTGGGGCAGAAGGGAAACTGCAGCACTCCAACATTAGCAAGAAGCTAATTGATGAGATTTCATGTTTTCCTTTCATGCAAATGAAGCCATTATCAACAGCAGTGTTGAGGATCAACAGCAGCATTGATTATTTCCTCTCCTACCCCCTTTAGAAGTGATCTGAGCCCCTCCTGCAGTCATAAATTCAATGTTTCCCATCTGGAGGACGGCTGACAGTAACTTGAACATATCTCTGATCTCTTCCTCAGTGAATTCCATCACTTTCAAGGCCTCCTGTAACAAAAGAATGAAACAAAAAATGCTGATTTGTCACAACAAGGGCAAGAGAAAAGCCTTCCTAAACTCAGTCAAGATACAACTAAGCCTTATTTTGTCTTTTCTGTTAGCTCTAAATCACTTGTAAGAACATTGTTGAAACTGTGCCTCCAAAGCTAACATGCTGAAGTCATCTTTTTTACCCTCTGGCTCACATTTCCTTGAAGTTAAACTTGATTGACTGCAAATCGGCTATATTTATTACAAAGGATAATGGCGCCCTCTGAGGGTGAAATGTGTATCTTCCAGCTGAGGTCATCTTACCATCACACTATCAAATAGTTGCTTGTCATCCAGGCTGTTGTCCTGCACACAGCCCGACTGGCTCAGGTAGTGATATGACTCGGCACCCTCAGAAAGCAGGTACATATCTGCAACACATTCAAAAACTCACATAGAATTTCCTTTAAAGACTCACAACCAGTTGTGGGAAATTGCACACGATCAATGGTTGCTGAGTGTGCATGCACGGCGGTTATTTTAGGCTGTGCAAAAACAAACCTCTGTGGTTATTGTCTGTCCCTGCTAACAGGGCATAGAAGATGTGGTAGTTTCTTTCTCCAGGGTTCTGTCGAACCACACGGTTCTTGGAAAGGGAGAAAGATTACAAGGAATTGTTAAAAATATTGAAAGAGAGCATATCTCTCATTACAGGACAAGAAGTTTACCTTTTCCAGCAAATCTGGTTATTGATTGTCAAAGAGAACAATGAATACTGTGGTTGAATATGAAACTGCACACATTTCATTTCCAGTAATCAGTAAACTGTTGAAGGATACAGTCAATGATGCAGCCTCCCTGAATGTTTCCGTTCTGGGAAAAGTGGAGCTGGATGAACTTGCCAAAGCGACTGGAGTTATTGTTGTACACAGTCTTAGCGTTCCCAAAGGCCTCCATGATGGGACTGCAAACAAAAGAACGCACTAAAGCCAACCAAACCTCTGCAGAGGACTTTTTTTAGACGTCCCATATTTGTTGATTATTGTGAACTTTTAACCAGATGCTCAACCCAAAGGAAAATCACATACAAAGATATTCTTCAAGTGTCATAATCATAAAGGTTTATGTGCTTGTAATAACAATAATCAACATTTATAACACAACTTTTAAAGACAGGAATTATAGATTACAGGTAGATTATATTATTATATTATAGACAGATTATATTGATACATTGTTTAAGTGTTACAAATAAAGTGAATATAAACAATAAATTCTAATATAAATAGTTGTTAAGATGATACATTTGTAAAGAATTATTACAGTATTAATTTCATGATGTGATAATAAAAGCACAGCTATATGATATGCATTTACTATCTTCACTGTTCATAATGGAAAAAGAAAATGTGCTTTTGTTTTTAAACACTCTCCTGGTATCAGAGGTGGTGGATCTTGTAGGTACCTGCTCTGGACCAGGGCCTGCTCCACCCTGTTGGTCCTCTCTGAGGCTGGAGTACCTGCAGAGTTTTGACTCATCACAGAGAGAAACTTCAGCAGCAGTTTGGTGCTCTCTGTTTTCCCGGCTCCGCTCTCCCCACTGAAAAGCAAAACCAGGGACAGAAATAGCCTCACGGGTCCGACTGTTCACTTCCCCCTGAACTGCAGTTCTTTCCCCTCACCTGATGAGGACACACTGGCTGTCGTGTCTCTTCCACAGGCAGCGATAACACTCGTTGGCCACAGCGAAGATGTGAGGAGGCAGCTCCCCCATCTGGTGTTTGCTGTACAGAGCAACCGCAGCCGCGTCATAAAGGCCTGTTATCTGTTTATACGGATTCACTGCTGCCAGGATCGACCCGATGTTTGTCTGAGAGCAAAGAAAAGACGGAAGAAGAAGAGGCATCTAAGACAATGCTTCTTCACACAGGTTACCTCCCCCTGACATCCCAGATTCACAGCTTACATGTGATCTAGTTCTCGCTCCGATGCTGTTAATACCGGCTGGTAATATTTTGGGTGGGTCATAATAATCACAAAAGTGTGTTTGTGGGTCATTGTTTCACAGTCAAATGATTGGAGCGATTCCATACAGAGAGACTGTGCAACCCAATTTGGAGAAAAGATTAGAAGATAGGATTTCAGAAGCAACGATACAGCAGGACTGAGATTATTTTAATAAAGGTCAGATAGTGTTTCAGTGCCCTGACATGAGAGGAAGAATATGCAACAATATCCCTGCAACTCTTCATTGTGTGCATCAGGACTTTGATTTAGTGTCTTTCTTTTCAAAATATTCTTTTATATAACAAAGCACCCCAAGCCCAGATGAATTTGGTGCAGTCTCGCGGCTCTCGGAGCTCAGCTAAAGCAAAAATGCTTCAGCTTCTTTGCAGTCTCCAGTGCTATTTTGTATGTACACACACTTACATAGATGTTGTCCTTTTTGTAACGCAGAAAAAGGTTGTGCATGATGGCGGCTTCATGCAGCTCTGCCAATGTGGACATGTCCTCCACACCATGGATGCTGCTCGGGTGCATCAGGTACACTGTCTCCCTGTTCAGCTCCTCCCTTTGTAAATGCATCACCTGCAAAACATCCACATATCGACAAGTAAACATCACACCATTATAACAAAATAGGGCTAAAAACAGAATATGGAACAAACCACAAACATCAATTTGGATTTCAAGAGCGGAGCTAAAACTTTTGAAACGGATCTGAATCAGTGTGACTCAATCTGCTAGCACATCTACCTTCCACCATGAGCAGGAAACATGCAAAGGTGGTTTAGGTTTTGATGAAGGACTAAATGAGGTTAAATGCTCTGATTTAGTCACAGCATGTGCACCTCTCAGCATGTGCACCTCAAAGCCCCCCAGGCTTTATTTTTGGTATCTGTGCCACAATTCCCATATCACACATCTGTAACAAGGCCAAAAATACGCAGCAGAAGGATGGCAAACGTTGATATAATTGGTGCAGAAGGCGCTCACAGACCATCACGGGCTGTTCTCTGTCCGGAGGAGAAGTTTTGAGGAGAGACATTACAGGCGTGGTTTTTAGACAAGAGACAGCATTTACAGATTGATACAGATGAACAAGGAGCTGAGGTTGTGGTGTCCCACGGCATCGATACTGGTTCCTCTGGGGGGGGGGGCTCAGAATTGATTGACAGAGGAAAGTCTATCTTAATATTTAAAGGGTTAAGTGCATATTCAGGTAATAGATAAGTCATAGTTTGGAATGAAGTCTTACAGAATATCAGATGCAACATTAGAAGGCTAATGTCTTTAGCCACAGTTTATTATCGAGTCCACCTCACTCTGTCAAAATGAACATGTACAACATAATGACCTCATGTAGAAGATATGTGACACATTACCATGTATGATGGTGTCATCCTACCAATGTTAAAAATATGCAGTGCAGATTCTAGATGTTTTTAGAGTAATAAGGTTTGTGATGACCTCAAGTGTAAGGCAGCACAAGCAATGATGTCATCCACAGACCAGACGCATGGAGATTTACAGCCACATGTCCCCTGACGTGCAGCTCTATCCTCACCCTACCCTCTGCTTTATGGGCCCTGCATTTCCAGACAGGGGTTAAATAGCTAATAAACCAAAAAGCCTGTCTTTAGTTTTATGTCCTTTATCATTTTACTTTCTATTTTATCACATACCTTTAGATTGATGGATTAGTCATTAAATCCTGGAGAATAATTAGCGAGAGTAGCAGACAAAGACTGTACACTAGGAAATCATTTATAGATTCCTGTAGACAACATTAGCAGAAGAGCATGTTTGTCTCTCTTAATCTGAGTTTGTGATGATTCAGTGTTCATATTTCTTTTCATCTTCAAAACATCAGAGTTTCTGAAAGAAAAATGGGCTGGACTTTCCCAAGAAAAAAAAATCTCCTCTGCTTTGATGCACTTTTTTGTTCAATTTCAAGGTTCATCATGTAAGATCTTGTAAGGCATTAAGGTCTCACATCATTTAAACTAATGTAGCCAAATAACATCACATGACCTAAAGCCCAAATGATCACACAAAACCGCGATGCTGAAGCAAATTTTAACCAAAATTTCATCTGAATGCTAAATTTTGCTTTTGTTTTCAACCACGCCCTGCTGCAGCTTTGTCTGCTCCAGCACCTTCAGGCACTAATAGAAATACACACAGACAGAAGCAGGACCACAGGCCCGTGGCCACAGACGCTGGCTTGTTTATCACTGTCTCTTTCTGCCTCCCCTCTTTCTTTTTTTCTAACTCTGTCACGCTTTTTCTCTGTCTTGTAGAGAACCCATCTGCCGGAGGGGGGATCCACCCAGGCTCAGGAGACACGGGGGGGAGGCTTCTCAATACAGCAGTTATTGCGAAAACAACTGAGATAGCGTTAGCCCACAGGAAATCATTCCAAACATATTTGTTGATCACACATATTTATGTTCACATGAGCACGACTGTCTCTCTGTGAATGCAAGACCCTGGGATGCACATAGAGGCACTATTGAAGAATAAAGCAGGAAAAATGGAGCATCAATGGGCCTGTTCAAGTTTCGTACAGCTACAGATCGTCCGCACACTGCAAGACTTATGCCTCTCTTCAATGCTCAACAGTCAATTGATTAGAGGCGACAGCAAGTGTTATTTATCAGGTTCATTTGACTGAAAAGGATGGTTTGTAGTCTGCTGTATGTTTATGTTTAATGATATCTAATGTTGTTTTGCACATGTTTTGTCCACTAGAGGACTGTATGGAGACTGTATTTCAACAGAGTTAGATAATGGGATAATGTCTTACACAAAAACCATTCCCAACCATTCTGGGATTCAGGCAAAAATGTGAACAGCAAAATACAGCAGCCACTGAACGGACGGTGACTAGTTTTAATGTTGGAAACCGCTTGAGGAGACATATTGTACATTATATTACTTTAAATTAATTTACTGTCAAAACCAAAGGCTACAAAAAGTCTGTTGATTAATGGGTGGGACTGTAGTTGATTTTAGTCTCTCCAATACTAACATCTAGAGAAATATTAAAATATTGGGGATATTAAAAAATCTGATGTTAAACTGAAAAACTGTTGCATGCTAGAGTTAGCATCTGTTCCTGTCATCTGTAGTCCGGTTTGACCGACTGTGTAGCTCGAGCGTAGACTGTATTGTAAACACCCAAATTTAGAAGCGGTGAATCGATAAAGCTTTCAAAGATGGTTATTTTTCATGGCCAGGGTCGTCCTGGCTTTAAAGTTTGAGCGTTGGTTTAAAATATTAGAGCCACATAACACAGTTTAAAAGAACACGTCATCAGAAGGGTCTTCACCATTTTGATCGCTGCCATCGTCTTAATGTAAAAATGGTCCATTTTTTACCGAGTTTATTGTTGTAAAATAAGATGACGTCATTCATGACAGCAGCTATTCAGGTGACAGAGCCCTTCTTCCTGCTTTTCTTTACATGTGCACCCCCAGAGAATCACTCATACTGTTAATCCAGCTGGTGCCATCTGGCTATAACACACACATACACACACAAACACGTGCACCGGGTAAGAGAGAGAGAGAGAGAGAGAGAGAGAGAGAGAGACAGAGAGAGAGAGATTCAGGGGACACACCCACAGAACCACAAGAGCTTCAGCTGCTGTATTTTATTGAGCCACTCAGTTCTGCGGTGTGCTGGTGTCATGGGGGATGTGACAGAGATGAATGCTGATACAATGGCTAATGTGACAGCAGCCATAGCGGCCTGTTAAAGCTGCGGCCATTGTGGGTAGAAGAGGCTGAGATTGCTCTGTCCAGAAAATTTACTTTACTGTAAGAGGCTGATGTACAATCAAAGGAAGAGGATCACATAAGTCAGTCTGAGAGGATAAAGGTCACATTCTGCCTCATGATGTGTCACAACGGCTCCGTCTGCAAGCATAACTGTTGAACACAAACTGCCCTGTTGCTGATTTGAACAAAACTCCGCTCATAAAATGGAATCCTGATCTCCTCAACAGTTTTGCAGCAATTTTCAGTCATATATGCAGGTTTGCCAGTTCTGAGGTTCCCCCCTTGTTCCACACCCGAGGGGTGATCTTTTACTGTACAAACTAATACGTTACTGGAAGTTCATTTGCAGTGTAAACTTTATGAATTGTTTTTTCAGCCATTCGTAGCAGGGTCCCTCTCTCGCTTTCACCATAATCACAAACAGGATTTCCCCCAGACACAAAGACCACCATGTTAAGACAAACAGATAAGCAAAGGCCAGTGGCACAACACAAGGAGCCCATTCCTGTCATTCTTATTTTATTACAAAAGGTGTTGATCCACTCACGGAGGTCTGATGTGAATCACACATGTGAACAAATACCCACAAGGCCACACTCCGGTCATGGTGCGGAAAACTGAAAATTGGGCCTTAAATGTAATGTGGATGTATGGCTGGTTATTCTTTTTATGCGATGACGCTTCTTACCTTCCCGTAATCTGTGGTCAGAACGAGCGACGAATCGTTGCAAGAGCTGACGGTGGCGGGCAGGAGCTGCTCTTTGTGCCGATGCCAGACACGGGCCCCCTGCAACACAAAAGCGGGAACAGCCTCATTAGCATCTGCTCACAGGGCTCATGTGTTTCACGAGCACACGCAACCTTCTGTAAATATGTCCCCCGATTCAGAAATGTGAACTTTCCTCACAAGTCAAAGCTGCTGACTCAGAGGATTTAGCTTGATTTGCAGAGGATCTGGGGTTCTTGTCTTTTTTCCACGTGCCACGCTCCGCTCAGAGGCCACGTGGCTACTCCCTCACCACAAGAAACTGGCACAGCTATCTTCTTATTAAACTGCCACTGCAGTGGAGCACGAGTGAGGATGTTTGCTAGGGTGTGTCAGACAGTAACACTGCTACTTGAGCTCAAACACGCTCAATAAGATTGTAAAAATGGTCTTTAGTGGCTTGTACTTAACTAATTGGCTCCGAGCTGGAGGCCATGTCTCCTGTGTTTGTGTGTAAATGAGGTCACTGACCCTCCCGGCATATTTGTTAGCGGCTCAATAACAGGAATCTCTGGCTGATTGCGCAGACCTGAATTCCATTTCCTTAGAGTAGGAATGCACACTTACAGAACCTCTTGTATTTAATAATAGGCGACAAGAGAAACGATGCTGAAACATTTCATGCTGTTTTCATCCAAATTCCTCGAATTTCATCGTCTTTCCTTCTCTATCACATTCATCCTCTCTGGCTTGTTTTTGTCTGAATCAATGCCATCGATCATCACAAGTGCTGTCTGTAATGTGGACCAGAAAACCATAAGGAAAAGGGGAGACTGTGTGCCCAACAAAGCATAAAAATGAAGAGATCAATATGCGTCCATTCCACTCAGAAACCTTAGGCAAGGTCACCCCTCCAGACATCAATCCTCATTAACTATTAACAACTGGCTGCAGAGTGATGCTCTCTGATCCACAGAACGCAAAGGTGTTTGTTGCTCTGAATGACAAATGCTTTGGGTTGGTAAACACATTTTGGTTCATAAAATTATCTTTTGTCCATCAAATCCATTTGATCGGCAGCCCAGAGTGGCAACTGCTCTCTGACTTAATTTGACATCCAGTCTTCCTGTTTGGATAAAGGGTCACTCAGCCAAGCCAGCAAAGCGACAAACCCACTTCCATCATCAAAGATTTCCCCCTCTCGGACGACTAATGGAGGGTAGCTAAATGTGGCACTCTAACCACGGGGGACAGTGGTTAGTGGGATAAAGATGGTGGTTATATTAGGAGGAAGCTGAGGTGGGTGGAAGAGGAAGGGTGGGGGCAACCGGCAGAGTCCAGCCTCCCATTGTCTGTAAAAGAAACAGACAAATATCAGGAAATACATGAGAGATTCCTGCAAACACGGGGCAACTTAGCACCTCAGGTTTAAAATGGAAGCACTGGTGACCGAGTACTAGTGAGCGCTTGGCACCAGGCTGGCCTACAGAAAAGCTGCTTCATGTGAGGATTCTGGCCGCCAGTCAGGAGATTAATAGCATGTATAGATTTGTAAGTAGAGCAGATGCTGTTGTGGGAGTCAAGGGCTTGTCTTCAGAAGCTCGCCTTTCCTCCCTCTTCCTTAGTTGTGTTTTTGTGCTGTGGAGATGATAAAATCAAAACAACACAAAACGTGAAGGTAATGTGGTGCAATAGCGGCCAGACGAAGAGCAAGAATTGTTGATCGGGCATGTTCTGACATGGTGACTAGAGGCTTGTGTTGAGTAAAACTGTAATTCTTGTGATGCAATGATGATCTGCGTTAAGATTTTCTGATATTTTTTTTCCCAGTAAAAACGAACAAGGATCTACTGCCAGACATAAAGTCTGACGGTAGCAGACAGCTTCAGCTTTTGTAACTTTTGTAAGCATATTATTAGATTTGAGGAGGCCAACCTTAAATATCCACTGGAATTAGGTGACTAATAAGTCAGTAAAAAACAAAATTGCTCCATGTGCTGCGGTTCTCCAGTGACTCAAGCGGCCATGAAACCCAACACCAGATGTGTCTGCCCATTTGTTTGGGTCTTTGAAAGTTAGCTTGGTGTGGATGTTTAAAGCTGAAGGGCACGAGGTAGAGATGAATTGTCTGTGCAACAGATGGTTTTAAGAAAACTCCTCCCCCTTTGTCCCCTCCATCATCAGGAGCTCTGTCACCATAAGTAAGGACAAAGGCGAGTACCTCTGACTGAAGCTCGGAAGTTAACCAAGCGGAAATATCCTAAACAAAGGCCAGCTGGGATGCAAAGGGACGAGGGTATCACAGCTTGTGTTAAAAGCCCTAAACCTGAATCACCTGACTCAGCACAAATAAACACCAACCAAAGCATTGAAGCCGTGTGTCTCCTGCGTGCATAATTGCCACTAAACACTGCAGTGAACGCAAGAATATATAATTATTGGCTTTTTCCGCCCCTTCCTTGGGTGTTTTGATGTTTCACTAGCACAGTTAAAAGTTAACTGCTCCCAGAATGTTTCCACCATGAGCTCATTTGAACCTTCCTAAATGCTGTCTGTCACCTGACATTTGTAGCGCTACCGAGGCAGAACCAACTGACAGAAGTAACGTGACCCCACCCACAAAGGCCACAAGTCACCTTGTGCTTTGTGACACGGAGAACTCTCATGTTGAACGGCACGATCCCGGCGTTGGAGGCTTGAATTTCTGTAGCTTAGTACAGTGACAACCTGCTCAGAGATTTGATAATGAGGAGGCCTTAAATATTTCAGAGAGCGTGGGTCCAGAGAGCAGGCCGTGTCAGGTGATAGCGTCCGCTGGGACAAAAGAAAGCTAATTAGCTCGGGCTAAATCCAAACAACCAGAAATGAATTGCCCCTTTCTCAGGTGATGGTGTGGTTTTCAGACGGCAGTAAACTAAAGTGAGGTTTCACCAACCCACCGAATCTAAACTCTGATATTCAGGTCAAACTATTGACTCTTGTTTGACCTTTGACCTGTGGCCTGGAGTCCACAACACTGGCTGGATGACCTGTTTAATAAGGTCAAATAACAAATGGAGACTTGCATGGTGCTGTGTTGTAGGCAAAATGAATAAATATTTGATACTCTTACATGTTCAATCAAACTGTTATTTACTAAAAACATAATCAGAACTAGTTAGGTAATGAGATTTTTCTTGTCACAAATGTTAAAGTAGCTAAAATGCATATTAGTCACATATATGAGGTATGTTTCCTAAGAAATGAAAACAATGCAAAAGCTTATTTGTTTGTCCATAAAGATGGAGCCAAATTCAGGGATTGAGACAAATCTCCTGAATGCTGAGCGAGTGGAATGAGGTTGAATCCACCAAGTGACTGGTGAGATTAAAAAAACAGGCTGTGGGCTTCTGGGAAGGGAAGCTGGCCAGAGGTCCCTGTGGGTCTGAACATTGGTTATCATTTTAAATCGCACAAATTAGGACTGCCTTTGGTCTTTTTTCCTACTGTTACTGGGTTGATTTAATCAACAACAGCACTTTAGTGGTGTTTGTGAAGGAACAATTTTTAAAAAGTCCATCAGCTATTTGGCAACGTGTTACCATCTTTAATCACCGCTGTCACCAGACTGACCGCTTGAATAATCATTGAGCTGTGTAAAGAGTAATTCAAACACGAGTGTGTGTCTGTGCTCCCCTTCCTCCTTTTCTGGTTTCTTTGTTTGCCTCCCTCTACTGTAGGGCCTGCCAGACTGCTGAGCTCAGCCAGCAGGGGGTAAGGCTGTGGAAGGGCAGGGAGCGTGACAGGGGGGAGAAATCAGATGATTGAAGGCAACCTTTCAGCATCTGTTCTGAGGGACGTATGAATTAATGATGGCGGGGGCAGCTGATCAGAATTTAGCTAATGGAGGAGGAGGAGTCCCACTGGGACCAGGGCTTCCCCCAATCTGGGCTGAAAAAAGGCCTTGAAAATGGTGTTGTGTGCAGGCCATTTATTTTCTGGCCATGATCAGACCATGACATGTTCAGAGTGTTTTGTTGAAGCACATAATGTGGATGATCTCAGAATGTTGGAGTCAGGAACAGTTAAAGCAGTCCGCGGGATGATCTTATGATGCTGCAGACAAATCCAGTGGCACACTTCATGGAGGAAAAAGCCACAACATAAACAACATTTCTGCAGATTTCTCTGGTTACGCTTGCTCCTGTGTCTGCATACGACTGTTGGAGCCTGTCTTTGTTTGTCAAGGGTACCTCCCCCGCCTGATGTAGCTAATCTGCTATGCTACTAATGAGTCTATTGAAGATAATTTGCATAACAAATTCACATCTTCAAGAGGACAACAGAGAGAAGGGAGCACTTGACACTCGTCTATGAACTCCGGGCACACCGTCCTGCCTTACATCGTTACCCTACACATGCACACTTTCCTTGCAATTCAGCGATCACAGGCTCACTCTTGGAGGAGAGGGCGATGTTGGTGAGTCTGATGCAGCCGGTGAGAGGTGTTATATGTAATTACACTCAACAGTTCAGTTGTAAGTCTGTTCTTTCCTTTACCAGGGCAATAAGTGATAAGTAATGTGAAACAAATTCCATTTGGTTTATTCAACTTAACGGTGTAATCAGATGGTCTTCATACTGCATACAATATTATATTTTTATTTTCTATTTTAAACAACCTGTTGTTTGCATAAAGCCTGTTTAAAACGTCCCTTCTTGCATTTATTTGTATAAAAGTTTTGTTACTTTCTAAATTAACAAATTCTTTCTTCTTTTTGACTGTACTGTTCTTGCATTTGACTGGGAGAGTTACTTTAACAGCAAATTCCCCCTCTGTGGTACAGTAAAGTTAATCTTATCTATCGATCTGATCTGATCTGATCTGATCTGATCTGATCTGATCTGATCTTATCTTACACGTTTGTCTGACAAAATGGGACAGGATGGCAAGAAATAATGTGATTTACTGCAAGTATGAGTGGATTATCAGCTAAGACTTTGGATATCTGCAGAGCCACCTGGCACTGGCACATTCCTCCTCCTGTCTGTCATTGACACATCTGACCCACTCTCTACTCATCTGTGGATGGTTACGGAGGTCACGCAGCAGGGATCCCAGAGTTATTTCTGGAGCTCATCACGGTCGGGGATGTCAGAGACGTAAGATCTGAGGGCATGTCCATCTGAGATATCTGGAGCAAAGACATTGGTGGCCCGTGACCTTAACTTTGACCTTAGTCCGCTTTGATTTTCCCTGAATCTTTACCTTGCAACTGTCACCGCCATCATTTCTTTCTGTATGATGTCATTTATCAACTGGAAACTTTCTGGATGTAATCTATGTATTTAACAAATATAATCTACACGGATTCATGGCTGCTGTGAAATACCTGCAAATCCCCCTATTCGACGCTTATTGTTAGATATTATCCTCCAGACCCTGCAAACATCCTGAGGCCAAACCACACACAGATGTCCAATAAAATAAACTGGTTATAGATGGGAAAGCTGTCAGCTCATTACTGTGGACGGAACCATGCTGTGTTTGCTTGTGTTAAACACTGAAGTAACAATTATACACCTTAGCCCAGCTATGCAGCGCTGGATCCTGAAATTACAACTAAAGGAGGAGTCTCCTTGTGATAGATTCACAGAGTAAAAGGTGGCCTGTCCGAGAGCTTTAAAAAAAAACTACAAGGGTAAATGCTCTATATACAAATTCCATCCGCAGTGGTACGCTACTGGATTTTGTGTGGCGTAATCACAGGACCTAAAAAAAGGAAAGTCACCATCTGGGCTGGGTTCGGTAATTACAGGTTGACTGTTATTAAGTTGCCCAGGATGACCTCTGAACTGAGAGGATTTAAACTGGTCTGCCTCACAGTGTGTATGGGGTAGGGCGGCCAAGGTGAAGTTCCATCGCGCATTGACTGAGGCTGTGACACAAGCACTGCTAAACAGCTGCTGAACTTTACTGTGTGTAATCCTGCAGCCACCGGTATAGGAGAATAAACGCAGCACAGCTTGAATCCCACGTTTGGATAAACGAATTAGAGGCAGTTAATCTGAGATTCAGTCAGACAGAGTTGAAACACAAAAAACAGAAAAATGTGTTTTACACATTTGGGATAGTGCACGTTAATTTGTCAACTTCAGAGTTCTTAGAAGCTATTTGTTCTTGGTTTTTTCACGCTAAACTGGCTATGTACTAATTATAGGGGAGGAAATATTTGATTATGATAATTATCCTAAACCGTCCACATATGACTTTATTCATTTAAAAATTCCCACAGTCACACCACAGACATTGGCCACGGCTTTTCTTATTCGCTGTAATCTTGGAAGTGGATTGCAGAAATAAATGATTCAGCTGAAAGGCTTCAGTGATTTGTATTTGAGGGACTGGCACGCCCAAGATGAGAAGGCAAGAAGGACAAATTCTAGAGAATTCATCTGTTTCACAGATTGCACAAACAACTTGTTACTCTCTCTAATTATTATTTAATTCTGTTTGAGGACAACATCAGCATTTATCTTAGCACAAAGGTTGAAACCCACCTGAAAGACTAGCGACATATCATCAAACCTGTCCTTGCTCATTTGCATGTTTTCTCTAATTTGTTTAATCTCCTGATAAAGCCATTAAGAAAGCATGTGGAAAACCAAGTGAAAACAAATAAAATAACTGCTTTCTAACCACCTAGAAACAACCTTCGGAAAAAGCTGTCTCTCTTGGCAAATGGGGAAAAACTGAGGTCACATTGTTCATTAAATGTCTTTAGGCTGAAAGAAAAATGCCTCTGAATTTTTAATTACAGATAAAAGGTCCCTGTGTTTCTTTAAAGATGTCCTGATCCCCAATTTACCGGATCTAATTCCTCATAAACAGAGTCAAAGTTTTCCAGATCCAAACCCTCCTCTGCTGATGTGACTGTGAACAGGGATATCCATGTTATTATTTGTGTGGGGTCAGAAAATCCCAGCTGGTAATTAGTCCCAGCACTCTTTTCACACCTTCAGGTTGCAAAAATGCAGCAGGAAATCTGCTGACGCACAAAAAACCTCTGGTTTAATGACACCCCCCCACTGCCTGTTCATTAATGGGCACCACTGCTAATTTAGAGCAGCTTGAAGAAACTGAGCAGAATCTCTTAAAAGTTCTCGGATTATATTTAGGGATGCAGGCGGACGTGACTTCTGCCTTCCAGATGATCTGGAGGAGAGATGATCTGAGCGCTCTAAAGTGTCAGCTGGAGGAAGTGACAACTGGGCAGAAAAGGCCCCCGGGTAGAAAAATAGTCCACCCACAGGAGCAGGTTGGCCTTTCTCAGGTTTCACCGTTTCGCCGCAGAATGCTTCCAGAGCATGCCGATCCACAGATCCAGCTTCAAAGGCCTAGAAATAAACAGGCCAGACGACTGCGAGGGACGTTTCAGGATGTGTCTGCCTTTGCGCGCCGATGGTGTGAAACCTAAAGCTCTGGCAGCGACTCTACAATGCGAGGATGACAGGCAGCCCGTGACTGGGAATTTCAGAGGTCAGGGTTGGGATTCCCTCTATCGGGGTGTCTTTGTGACAGAGGAATGTAAGGAAGGAGTTAACGGATATGAGCGGCTTTATAGACTTTAGCAGCTGCTGCTACGGAGGAACTAAATACCAAGTTTAGAAACATGTAGAGCCGAGGCTCATCTCCGTCAACAGGATGTCCCAGAAAGACCAAGAATATGTGGACTTGTGTTACATGTGAGGGTGAATTTGCATGACAAAGGAGATCAATCTTTCTTTAAAGATGCACAATATCTACAATGTATGGGACTATATTGGGGATTACATTTGCAGACAGATTAAAGTCAGGGATGAGCACAGCTTCAGCAGATATGGGACAGCACGTGCACACTCAGGTATCCGTTACAGCCAGTCTGAGGACGGCCCGGGTGCAGAATGGAGGTGGCGTCGCTGATGGTTTTATGGCGTTTATATCCGTTACTGAGCGGAAGGGCCGCGCTGACGGACAGGATGGGGTTTCCTCTGTGTAAACACCCTCGTACCTGGCACGGCCCGAGCATACTCCCAGGCACACACCAACCCCTGTCACTGTGTTTAGTTAACAAAATCATATTAATCGAGTCGTCCATGAGATTTATCCCACTGCACTTCTTTTCACCGTTGTTAATCTCTGACTACCCATCCAGAATTCCTGCTGGATTAAATCCACACTGCCGGATGAGTTATGGATGTGGGCAGCTGTCATGACCTGTAGTCTTGTTAAAAAAAGTGAACCTTTTTTATGTCAAACAATTTCTTATAAACTAGTAAATACCACCATCAATCTATAGCTGGTGCTAACTGAACAGCAGATGTAGGGTTGCCTTCTTATTTACACTTTAACTAAAGATGTGCACGTGGTGGCATTAAAATATTGATCCTCGATTTAGCTCCAAATTCCTTGATCTCTGTGAGACATTTCCAAATCTACAGAAAACAACTTTAAATCAGAATATCTTATAAGCATTGATATCATGGTTCTAAAATTTGAGGCTGATACAGCAAAAACTATTAATACATTAGTAATAATTTGAATATTTGCGCAACATCTGGGGGGAAAATGGCACAGCATTTTTGGCAACTACTGTATCAGTTTAGCAGTCAAACCAAGGGAATCCCTACAATAAGAACTCTCGAACATCAATGTAAGACTGAGGGTCAAGTCAGACTGATGATGTCTTCAAGGAGGTAAGTGGAGTGCACACACTCACTGATGTGCCTTTATTTTCCATTAGCACAGCCTCACATTAACCCTGACAAGGAATTTATGCCTCAAATTAACCTCAGTTCTTTCCCTTTCCCCTGAAACGTAATGGTCTGATAATAAAGCTGCGGGGCGTGTCTGGTGGGGACCCCACAGCCTGAGTGCGAAGACCCCACATGAGTTGGAAAACACACAAACATACTCTGTCTCTGCACCTCTGTGAGTGTGTGACCCCTGAGTCAGGAGAGCATGACAAATCAGACCTGCAGGCATCTCTGCATTACCTCCAAGTGTGTTGCTGCCTCATCCTATAGTTTCAGATGACACATCAGAAGTGGAAGGAAACTTCCATTGTCCAGACAATGCTGCATCACTTTTCCATATAGGAAAATAGATCTTAAAAGGGGGGTGTAACAAATCCCTGTTGTCTAATCTGTTAAAGAGATGTTTAAAAATGCTAAATGCAAAAGTTAAGTTATGCCCCAGGACATCTGCATCAAACTCATTAGTCGAACTGTGAAGGACCAGCTGAGCTTTTTGGTCTCTGACAGTTCGCAGAAGCTAAAAGCAGCTTAGAAATGCCAACAGAGCTAAAACAAAGACAAAACCCGCCGTAGTTGACAAACTAAATCTGGAGGTACGATGGGCCGTGTGGATTCTAGTCCAGACAACGTTTCTATACGTAGCTCGTAGCCCGACTCACCTCTAAAAAGAACGTATCCATTTTAAGTGGTGCCCGACCCTCCGTCCCTTTGTAGTCTGAGTTCAGGGTACCAGAGAGGAGGAGGAGAGGAAGCTGTATTCCCAAAAGATTTCCATCCGCGTCGGGGAGATAAACTCAACTCTTCTTGTCGTTCGCCTTCACAGACGTTCTAATGCTCAGGGACGAGTCATTCCGTTGTTCTTTTTTAGGGTGTACGGCGGAGTTTGAAGCGTCCCGGGGAAGAAGTGCAGAGCAGCTCCGTTTCTGCTGCCGACTCGATTCAATGAAGCCGGCACATTATGCGGAGGGGGCGGGGCCTGATGAGTCAAGGACCGCCCCCTCAGCATACGCCCTCTTTCTAATCTACAAAGAGCCTGATGGTTTTCCGGGAAGTACACATTAAAGATTCAACTGGATAAATATATAAACATTCTTCTTATTTCCGGGGTCAAAAGAAACATTTAAACAACGCTAACTTCATTTATCTTTATCCCGGAATGTGTATTTCAATGTTTAACTCGTCCTTTTTAAAATTCGCATTGGCCGTGAAACCAAAATAGATGTAAACAGTAAATGCTTACTGTTCTTAGTTCAAAATCGATAGTGTATCACTTATGTTATTCATTAGTATTACTTTATGTTTTGTCCACAAACGCAATATTATTTACTTCTGCATTTTAGTATTATAATAAAGGGTTTATATTATGTATCCAAAATTGTACCATAGTTTATAATGAAGTGCTACTGGGTTGTTTCATATGTAGTTACGGGATGTACTGTAATAGTACTATAATTACATTGTAAACTCTTACATAAATATTAAGATCTAGACTATTTTAAAATCCATTACTCCTTGCCCCCCGAACTTGAACTGCAATGATATACATTTGACTTTAAATTCACAAAGTAAAATCTTTGGAAAAACAAACAATAGAGTTGCTCTGATTGGAAATAAGGTCATTTGCTCTGAGAAAAACACTGTAATATGAAAGCTTTAATGTACATTTGTTAAAGTAAGTTGGGTTTTTTCTGTGGTTTTCCAAATACAAAAAATAATAAGTCTTGAATAATGAGGTTAGGGGCAGCTTTAATGGAAACAAACTAATCATTGTTCTTAAGCCTGTAAGGACTTTAGGAGAATAACACATGAACAATTCTTCAAACAGAGAAGAATTTAAGTGTGCCAGCACTGGCATAGTGAGCTTTTTATGTACGAGCAGTCACATCTCAGGTGATTCGGCCTTAATCATTAAAACGGGGATGGATGCCAGTTCTAGCTCAGTACAGCCACAGGGATCTGCTGAGGACATTCCACATTTGCGCCAAATAAACATTATAATCTGTCTGTTTTCCAAGACCAAATAATACTGGTTGAACTAGGAGAGACTAATTTGACCTCTAATTGTGCAACTGTGGATAATCATCAGCTGGGGCGTTCACTTGGAACTCCATACAGTCATAATGGTGGCCAGAGGGTGTGTGTGTGTGTGTGTGTGTGTGTGTGTGTGTGTGTGTGTGTGTGTGTGTGTCTGTGTCCGTGTCTGTGTGTGCTTCTGCACCCAGGTAGCGACTGACAGTTGGATGACCATTCCATGCTGGTGTATAAACCAGTTTGACGATGCAGAAGGGAGCTGGACACGTGAGGGATTGTGTATACGGTGGTCTAATGGAGACACAGAGTCTGTTCTGACCCCCCCTCTGGTAGACGACACCTCAGGCAAAGTCACTCAGCTGGGATGAAAGGCCCTTTTGCTGCCTCGTGTCTGATATTGGGTAAACTGGGTTTTGGCACGTGATGGATGCTCCTATCGACAACTGATGATGACGATGGTTAGATTACGTAACAGCCACCCACCCGTGAAGTGAACTAAGCTAAATTACAAATCAAACCATTGATCACTACTCATTTACATGATTATGGAACTTCTATCTTCACTTAAATGTCAAGCTAAATAAAATGTGAAAGTCCATAATTAGGCTGCTATTCAGCTGCAAGCACTGCATTTTATGAAACTACCAATAAATGAACGAGTTAAACTGGAATTCACCAGCTGATATAAGGTTATACACTACATGGGCTTTTGCCAACTGGAATAACGTTTTTAAACCACGTTACCCACTGTGTTTGTATCTACAACCTACAAGGAAGGAAAAGTGAAAGCTTGTGATTCTGAAGTCTTTTCTGAGCTCAGTCTGATTTGTGTGTAACCGGTAGAACTGCAGCAGGGCAGAAAATTCTGTAAAACCTTTTTTTTTCAGATGAAATGATAACAAAGACAGAAATATACTCAAAGGCGCAACCATCAATTGAGATATGTTGTGCATGTGTTAGGTCATATTCAATTAAATTATAGGAAAATTGATGTGATCAGCTCTTTTTTCTTTCTGGGTGAGGGCAGCTGTCAGGGCAGATTATCAAACATACCCTGAGAACAAAGCAAACACAGATGGAGGGGGGGAGTTTGCTTGAAATTGATTGTAAAACGTGATAAATATAACTGATATTTATCTTGCTTACTGGAGGGAGGACAGAACAGAACTGGGGATGGATGAGATGAAAGTGGAACCTATAATTGCACAAACCTGAGCCCATCTTTATCAGATCATTCTCACGGGAAACATCAGATTCGTGTGTAAATATGGTCGATTACAAATCCTGGTGGCACATTGATTCAATTATGTGTCTGTTCCTGGAACACCGCAGGGTCAACAGGTCTCTCACTGAAAACATTACTCACACCTCTGCCAATAGACTCAGGCTGGCTGGACAAAAATACTCCGAAAGTGGCAATGATTCACCCTTTAATCCATCATCCATCAGTGCTCACTTCAATTACTGCTTTTCCCCCAAGATGCGTGTAAAAGTAACATTTTTACAATTTTTACTTTCAATATAAAAATTGTAAATGTAAATATTTAACATAAAAAGGAATCAGTGGGGGTGCAACCATGTACCGGTACATGGAATGTGGGTCACATGCAGGATGGAAAAGAATTCAGATGAGTGACTGATGAGACAAATGTCATTAAAAATATTCATGTTTGATTAAACATACGCTCTAATGTTGAATTTGGCATAAGGAGGCTCTCCATCAGCTTGACCTCTGTGGGTTCAGCAGCATCCAAGTCTAGAATGAACAATAAATTTGTCCACACACAATCCTGCTCAGGAATTCCTGCACCCCAGACACACAACATTCTTGAGTTTCAAGATAGAGGGCCAGCTTACACGCTTCCCAGGCTCCTCCATCAGCTTCCTGTTTGTTTATAGATCTTCTGGTTCCAGTGCTCCCACAATGTCAGTGCACTCTAACAGACCTTATTACATAAGGAGATGTGGAAATCAGACATGTCAGACTGCTGAGTTCGGAAATACCATAAATGCGCCTTTGCATTTTCACTGGGATGTTATTGTTTATTGTTCAGCTTCTCAGAATACCCCGCAGATGAGTTAGCATCAGTTATGCATCATCCATTCAGAGCCTGAGAAAACAGGGGGCACATTTCTCATGGCATCCTGAACTCACAACTGATAAGGAGACCTGTAAGCGCTGCCTCATGTCATATGATTCACATGTGTGAATCACACGTCTAGTGTTCTACTCATCTCCTACGTCATCACACCACAGCTTTCCTTATGAGGAAGACAGCAATTTTCCTCTTTGGTAGAAAACGTCATAAACAACCACCATTACAGTAACTTATTAGGCTTAATGGATTAGAGTGCACGTGGCAGTCTGTGGATTTTCCCCCAGATTTAACTGGTTTGCTTTCATATATAGAAATCATGATATTGCCAGTCAGAAATTTATAGTAATAACATTGGTTCTGTTAAGCTAAATCTCATTTTTGTCTGCATCATGAATATGCATGAATAATGTAGTATGGAAACAATACAGTACTTTATACCCCTTTGTGTAATGTAAAGCATAAATCCCCTTCAGCTGGAGTGTGTGTGTGTGTGTGTGTGTGTGTGTGTGTGTGTGTGTGTGTTTCTGCATGCACCTTATTCCACCAGAAACAACAAAGAGGTCCTCTTTTGGTGGTGGTGGTGGGCGCTCAATCAAATTACAGCCTCTGGAGAGATGACATCATGGAGGTGACGCCCAACCCTGGGGTGAATATTCTGCTGTCTTCCATCACATTTTGGATCAGCCTTTCCAATTGCATTAGGTAGGCCTGGTCTTTACCTTGATGTAGTCATTAAATATGATGACTATGGTATGTTTCCAGTTAGATCCAGAGCCTGTAGATCCTATACTGCTCAACAGGAACCTGATCATATCTGCTAGTGTGTAATTTCAATGACGAGTGCTAAACAGTCTCTATTTGTATTAGACTCTGTCACTTCCTTTAGACTTTGAGATTAGCGACTATAGTAGCTCAGTCAATTCCCTTGGTTCCCGTGGTTTTTCTGTGGTTTGTGCACCCATTTCCCACATACCCTGAGATTTTATGATGGGGCCACTGTCTCATAACTAAATTATAGGCCCTTGTGTCTCATTCCTCCTCTCATTCCCAGGACTGTTAACAGTGTCTGACAGTGGGCTAATGAGCCACAGAGCCAGAACATTTCTACTATCTGCCGTTCAGATCTGAGTGCTGCCCCCACCCTCAATCAATCTAAAAGGGAGACTAATGGAGAAAAGAGTCTGTGCAGGAGAGTCTGTGTAGAAACCCAGTCCAGTTGACATAGAAAAATTAAAAAAGGTTTAATACATCTGAAAAATCTCTCATGTGTACATAGCAACACTGGGTTATGCAGGAAACCTTTTATCAACATTGGCTTCAATAATGATGCACGTATAATCACTTTATAAATCAATGTTTTCAAGAACAATTCTTTACCAAATACACTTTTCGTAACAAAAAAGCCTTTATCCATTTATTACAATCATGTAGTTTAGTATATTTATAGAAAATGAATTAGACAAAATATTTGTTTATTTAAGTTCCATATACATTTTATTTGCAGAACGTAGTAATTTATTACATTTTTGTTGTAAATACCAAACCTATCACTTTAGTTCTCCTTAAAGAATCAGAGCTCCCTCTAGTGGGGAATATGCATTTCGTTATTGTAGCGTTTTTAGTGTCAACAGCAACAAAGAACTAGCATGAAGAAGTATAGATTATCACTTACTGTTTTAAACAAAACCGTCGCAAAATATGCATATAATTATTAGCATTTTAATGCCATTTTTTTTGCATTTAAATTCCAATAGGTTGACTCAATTAACGAAGTAAAATATTTATAGGTCCAATAGACCAGTTGCTTAATCGGTGTTTATTTTTATAATTATGACTAAAAATGCGAACAAGTATTGACAAATGATCCAAAATACACTTTGAGATGCTAATTTGGGAAGCGCTCCCCTTACATTAACTTATAGTTCCACCCCGGGTCGTCAAGGTTGCAGTGAATTTGGCGGGCTTTAGGACCCGCCGAGGGCTCGTGACACTCACATCACATGACGATGTTGTGGGAGCGGGCACCAACAAAAGCGACCCTGCAGCGCGACGCATCTCTGAGCTGCAATCAGCAAAATCACTGAAATAAGACCGCGCCGTCACCAGAGGAGTGCAGCATGAATTGGCTTTAGCTCCAGCGCGTGTAGAAAGGTGGCGGACATGGCTGCCGGCGTCCTGCTCTACGTCACAGTGGCCAGTTTAGCTGCCAGTGGAAGCTTGGTAAAATGAAACAAAATACTGCGGCGTGAAAAGGTTTTAAAAAAAACCACGCCTTTTCCTTGATTTCGGCATGGGAGGAGTCAGAGCAGTGCAAAATTCAAACTTCCATAAATGTTTTCCTCTGTTGCAGGTCTGTGGGATGAGGTCATTCTCCATAGACTACAAAAACAACTGTTTCCTTAAAGATGGGAAACCATTTCAATACATCTCAGGCAGCATCCACTACTCCAGAATCCCGCGAGACTACTGGAAGGACCGGCTCCTGAAGATGTACATGACTGGCCTGAATGCCATCCAAGTGTAAGATCAGCCTCCTGCAGGCCTCCACACACATCTACACACCTGCTCTTCAACTCATCAACGCATGTCCGCTCAGATACGTCCCCTGGAACTTCCACGAAACAGCAGAGGGGGTTCCCAACTTCACAGGAGGGCGAGATCTGGAGTATTTTTTGCATCTGGCCAACCAGACGGGTCTGCTGGTCATCCTGCGGCCGGGGCCGTACATCTGTGCAGAATGGGAAATGGTGAGGCAGAAACTGTCGTGGAGACGACGTCAACACACTAAACACTTCCAATGTCCCCACTCCCCAGGGTGGTCTGCCAGCATGGCTGCTCCAGAAACCAAACATCATCCTCCGCACGGCCGACACAGGTACTGTATGACCTGCACCTCTGGTCTTTTCTTTGGGCATCATATTAACGCACTGCTGGCCTGTTTGCACCAGATTATATCCAGGCGGTCAGCAACTGGCTCACTGTCCTGCTGCCCAGAATGAAACCGTGGCTGTATATCAACGGGGGCAACATCATCTCAGTCCAGGTAGAGAAATCAGTCATCACTCAGGCTTTTTAGAGTTTAATTAACCGTCTTCACCAACAGGTGGAAAATGAATATGGGAGTTATTTTGCCTGTGACTACAACTACATGCGTCACTTGAGGACACTGTTCCGCTGGTTTCTGGGTGAAGAGACGGTCCTGTTCACAACAGATGGGAACACAGACAGGGAAATGACCTGTGGGACGCTGGAGGGATTATACGCCACCATAGACTTTGGAACAGGTTGCCGTAATGATTAACGCCTCAGCATCATCAACATTCACAGCAGGGGACATTTAAATTCGCAACATTTCTCTCCTGACGCAGAGAACAACGTAACCGATGCCTTCGGCCGACAGAGACGGTTCGAGCCCTCGGGGCCCCTGGTCCGTCACCTGCAAAATCCCACCGCGTGGTAACGACTGATCGCTCATCAGTGCACGATTGTGATTGGCTTTAAATGACGCCACAGGTCAACTCGGAGTTCTACACCGGCTGGTTGGACCACTGGGGCGATCAGCACGCCGTGGTAGATTCCCGCAAGGTCAGCAGAGTGTTAGATGAAATGCTCGCGATGGGAGCCAGCGTCAACATGTACGTCTCGTCTCACACATCATCATCACATATTTGGCCGCCATGGTTATTTTATTGGCAACAAATCTGTCTAGAAGCGCCACACTTAGTTGATCCTCGCTGGCACGAATCTTTTGAGGTTTTTGTAATATTTGTGACCTTGCATGAGGGAATATATGGTGTTTTAACAGTCGAATAAATCCGTACATCTTTCTTTTCAGGTACATGTTTGAAGGAGGCACAAACTTTGGTTACTGGAACGGTAATAAAAGGATTAAAAAAGCCTTTTCACATTAGATCAGGTATCAGAACATTTGTGCGTTCACGTTTCTGTAGGTGCCGATCACGACACCAGGTTCCGCTCTGTGGTCACCAGCTACGATTACGATGCCCCCTTGTCTGAGGCAGGAGACCCCACAGAGAAGCTGTTTGCCATCAGAGACGTTATTAAGCAGGTACGGCACTGCCGCCCGCTCAGACGCATCGGTGATTTCAACACACAAACACATGATCCATGTTTCTCTCTCCAGTTTAGAGACGTTCCCTCTGGCCCGATGCCCCCGGCAACTCCAAAGTTTGCTTATGGCTTGTTGCAGATGAAAAGGGTATTGTTGCTTTTTGCCGTTTCACCACCTGATAGTACGCTGCACTTGATCTGAATTAGGAACACGTTTATAGGTCGGAAACATCAGCAGCCTGTTAGACACCCTCTGCCCCGCTGGCCCACTGGAATCCCAGTACCCTCTGACGTTTGAAAAGGTGAAGCAGGTAGGCCACTGGTTACACGCTCTAAACCTCTTGAAACATGGAAAACTTCTGGAAGGTTGCGTCTGCATCTCGTTGTGTCTATTGTGTTCAGTACTATGGGTACATGCTTTATCGGACCACGCTGCCCAGAGACCTCTCGTGGCCCACGCCGCTCCTGTCTCCGCTGAATGGGGTTCATGACCGGGCCTACGTATCCATCAATGGGGTAAGCCTCTACAATGAACCTTTGTTGTTTATTAGCCATTCAGCAAGACATTGTTTGGGTTTGGTGGAGGGGAAACATGACGGACAAAGCCTGGCGTTTTATACGATGTTCAGACTTGTGTTATGACCTTGCACTTGATAAGCGTGTGTTTGGATGTGCAGGTGTTCCAGGGCCTGCTGGAGAGAGACAACGCACTGGTAATAAACATCACCGGACAGCAGGGAGACACTGTGGACATCCTGGTGGAGAACATGGGGAGGGTGAATTTTGGCAGTAAGATCAATGACTACAAGGTAAGGAAGACCCATGACTGTGGGAGACCCTTGGGTTTCTGTTTAGTCCGTTCACATTAACCGGTACCTGCATTGCAGGGCCTCGTCAGCAGCCTGATTCTGGGTAAAGACATACTGACTGACTGGAAGATCTATCCTTTGAACATTGATGGTGTCATCTCTGAAGGATGGCCTCAGTCAGACAGTCATCAGTTCGACCACCCACACAACCAGCCCACACAGGGGCCCGTTTTCTACACAGGGACCTTACAGCCCAACGGCATTGCCTGGGATACCTTTCTTAAGCTCAATGGATGGACAAAGGTAGTTCTTAGTAAAGCAATTTATTTGATAGAAATGTCTGTTCTAAAGATATCTTTGTTTTATCAGGGCCAGGTCTGGATTAATGGTATTAACCTGGGAAGATACTGGCCTTCCAGGGGCCCTCAACAGACTCTTTATGTCCCGGGACCCTTGCTCAGCGCCACCAAACCCAACAACATCACCGTGCTGGAGCTCGAGGGGGCTCCCGCGCATCTTTGGGTTCTCTTCATAGATCGTCCGCTGCTCAGTGGTCCTGACTAAACACTGAGTCTTTACTCCACCTCCCTCTATTACTCAGCCTTTTTAACTTGACTGAAACCAGCACAGTTCAGTTTACACAGCAGCTTCACTCAAATGATCATTTTCGTGTCATCTGTAAACATTCATCTAAAACAATGATTTGCGTTTTTTTCCCCACCTTTTTTAGACAATAAATTATCCAGTTGGAACATAGGCGACATGAAAAAAGTTGCAATACTCTTACACCGTTTGCTTTGGCCAAAGTCGACTGGACAAGTTTTTCTCAGACAATTGCTTGCAAACACAAGCCAAATATTCTTTAGGTCTTGCCAGGAGGCGCGTTGGCTTTACGATGAGCTTGAACACAGCGAGTGGTGCAGAAGGAATATTCGGAATACTGAAAAGGAATCTTGCCAAGCAAAGACTCTCCACAGGACCAGCATCTACTGGCAAAGACAAAGGGGAGGCACACATTTGTTACGGACACTTTCCTCAACATTGCCTGTAATGCTTAATATAATGACGATGTATATTAATTGAGCTCAATGGACCTTACTTGACATTTGTGAGGTCGACGGCAGTCGCAGCGACTTGCTTTGCTAATCTCTTCTCAGCCGCCAGAGCTCTCTGGAATAAAATAAATGGTGAAGGTGATTAATTCAAGTGTGGGAGAACACTCAGATTTCAATATTAACTCACCTTTTCACGGTCACTCAGACAAGCGAACCTCTTCTTTTCTTCTGCCTCCAGTTCTTGTTTTTTCTTTTCCTCCTTCTGCTCTTTGTCTCGCCGTTTCCTCAAAACCTTTTGGGCTTTTTTCTTCTCCAGATGTTTGGATTGCAGCTCTGCTGTTAGCGGTCCAGGGACCTTAAGTTGGGCAAGTGTAAAAGTTTTGAAGACGAGTGCATTTAATGGACATTTTCGGTCAGTATTGTCCTCACCTGGGCCTTTTTGTAGTCATATCTGTCAGGATTGTCAGCCATGTATTTACGAAAGACGTTTCTCGTGTCTTTGTCAGGGGCAACAATATACGGCGGCTGCCCTTTTCTGTCCCTGTAAACAAATATTATAAAAACAATATTTATTCTGGCCAAAAATACTGCTTTTGTGTCACACTCCAAATACTCTTTTCACACCTGCAGGCTGGGTCTGCTCCTGCGTCCATCAGCACCCTGACAGTCTCTTTTTGTGCAGCGGCTGAGGCAACGTGCAGCAAGGTGAACCCTGACGAGTCCAGGGGCTCATTAAGCAGCGACAGAGGATTGGAGCCAGTAGAGGAGTGGCTGTCTGACTGTTCCTGCATGTCTGTTGGTTGTGTGGGTAGCTGGAGGAGTGTGTACAGGGTGTCTACATCTCCAACTTTACATGCTGTAAACAAGGAGTCCCTCAGGCAGTATTCCACCGAATCATCAGCAGGTTCTTTAAAAAAACAAAAGGAGATTATGAAGATTACAAACACATCAAGGTGAAAGAGAATAACTAAGAGATAAGCACCAATAGTTCCTTTTTCTTACTTTGTGTTTCTTTATTTGTCTTTGACGGTTCTTCAGTTTCGTCTCCTGTTGCAGCCTCCAACATGTCCTCTTTAATGCCATCTGCTGCCGCGTCACACAATTCTGTCAAAAAGGTACCGTAATTGAAATTTGAGAAACAGGCGTTCTACTGGATCAATAAGGATGATATACTTGAATTTCTATACAATCAACACACTCTACCTGGACTGCTATGATTTTGTATTATTTTTCCCTCCTTTCTCCTCCTCCTCCTCTGATGCCTGGAGGGGCAGATTTCAGACTCACGGAGGTCCAGTGTCCCTAAAGTCACTTCTACCATCTTCAATTGGATCTCATCTCCCTCCTCTTCAGATGAAACTTGGTGTTCTGCCATGACTAGAGACAAAGAGAAAATGTTATATGCCATATTTCAGTCATGTTAAAAGAACAAAAAGCTATCTTAATTATTAATCTTTTTTGCATTTATGCAGATTTTATGCTTATAAATTCACCTGTGTCTGGATCTGTTTTTGCCTGAGTTGCATGTTTGACTGTTTTCTTCCAGACCTTCTTAGATGGACTCAAGATTGCAGACACGTCTGTGTCTTTTCCTAAAATCAACACAATATGCACACAGTATTTATTATATCCTGGACACAGGACAACAATCAAATAACATGTTATTATCAAGGATGTCACTGAGCTTACCATAAACATGGATGGTGGAGAGCACCTCGTGTACCCTCTGTGCCTCCCGAAAAGTTGCTCTACGTGTGGCAAAAGGGATTGAGTGGATCCTTGGGTCTTTTTTGTCAAATGGTGCTGAGCGGCTACCAAAAAAAATGCTTTTGTTGTAGCTAGGGGCGCGGATGAATATCGCAGAGGCTTCCTTCAAGTGTTCAGACCAGCTAACCAGAAGCTCCTGAATGTCCTGTGGAAAAGTACAACATTCCATGAAAATAATTTATACCAAATTAGAGCTTCAAAAAGAACTTTGAAAGGGAAAAAAATAAGAACATAAAACGGGAAGAAATTAAATTTAAAAAACACTCTTACCTTAACTAAGGCGGCCTCATTGTGTCGCCTCAGTGCAGCTCCTGCAGACTTTGGTGCATGACTTCGGTTTTGAGAATCCCTTAGTCCTTGAGCAGTGCCTCGCTTCGCTCTGACTGTGTATCGATGGAAGGTTTTGTGATGAAGGACTTCTTTTCTATAAAATACAAACCATTGATTGGGCTCAATGTAGAGCTAAATTGCATTTTGAGATGGATTTTGTGCTGAAGATAAAAGAGGAGTGACAACAAAAAAACTAGAGCTCACCCTTGGAATATAGAACCAACAAAGTGTCCTCCACCTGCCATAAGAATTGCCCACAAAGTCGTCTTATTTATGTTCTTTAAGGATGATCCTACATCTTGCTCGTCATCTGACTTAAGAGCAACAGAAACAAAATGTTATAAAAGGTTCTGTCTATACAGAGGGAACAGTACTGTCTCCATACCTCAGCAGACTTGCCCTGCAGGATGCAGCGATGCACTGATAGATACTGTCCTGCTAAGTTCTGGAAAATAAGCTTGGTGGAACGCCGGCCCATAATCAAACAGCTTTCAGGTGAGGCCTCGCTATCCGCAGCATTGCCGTCGTCGCTGTCAGCACATTCCTCACTATCAGACTCCGATCCCGAGATACTTGACACGTCACCTACAAATCAATAACTGGAAGATCAACCAATGGTGTTGACATCTCAAACAGCCTTTTGTTGCTTTCTTGTTAGAAGCCCCATAAATGTGCAGAACGCTACTTTTGCTCACCCTCTCCAGTCTTCTTCTCAAACTCTTCTGCTGTAACTGGCGACGTTCCCAGCATCTTTTGTTTCAAATTGAAACGATGCCAATCGAGCTTGTAGTGTTCCACCTAACATACCAAAGAACGCATAAATGACTCAAACGGAAAAGCCAACTCCTGGGCATTACATTTATGTTAGTATGAAACAAATCTTAAGAATACCTGATCTTCACGATTAGTAAAGGTGCATCTGCAGGCTAAGCACACCATCTTGTCTGACACTTCTCTTAACAGGCTGGATTCCCGTTGTCTTTCATGTTGTATCGCCGTCGGAACTGTGTGATACACAATATTAGGACACACATCAAGATATGGATCACCAACGTCGTCACCCCTTTAGAATGTACAGCTGCAAGTCATACAAACCTGCAGGGACTGTAGCCGTGTTGCAGAGAGTTTGCAGGGCTGAGTTTACCTTCGCCAGCCCGATCAGAACTTCATCATTTGGACACAAGTCGAAAACTGAGCGCTGCTCGACTGACTTCGTCATTGTTGCTGATTTTCCTCTTCTTTAAATACTACAAAACAAATGAGCATACTAGTTTTGATGTCATCCGACATATATAGCAATAATTTCCCGTTTGACGGATATAGTTACTATCACGAGCTGACAACACTGCACAAACTCCTTTGACTTAAAAAATAAAAATGCTAGCGCTACGTCAACTGACGTAACCGTGGGCACATGTAACCAGCGACCTAAAGCTCGGTAGTTGCCGTTTCATCTTTTACATCAGGTCATTTAGGGACTGTTACATGATCAGAGTGAAAGATAAATCATTCAATATACGGTAATACTTACCAGAACAGAATTTCTCAAAGCTAGACGTTGAAGGAAATTCACTAGAGGCTATTGAAAGTGCAGACACAAGTACGGAAGCCCAAATGTCCCAAAAACAACGCGAAGCGCACGTTCCTCCTCCAATGTGGAAACTAATTGCGTTTAAAATATCAGCTTTGATTATAAAGCGAAACAGTGTAAAAGAAACTGTTGACAGTAACACTAAGATGATGAATTCAAAAACACACGGTTAAATAAAACACATAAATCACATATTTATACAGAAATTTGAGTAATATTAACAAATGCTCAAAGAATAATTAGTGTAGTCAACTCATTTCAGTCTGTCTTTATTTACACGGAAACAATTACTAGGTTACAGATTACTGATTAGTAGATGTATAGGGAAAGCCATCATATCCTGTAAAGTACAAAATACAGAACAGATTTTAAATGTACAATGATTATAAAACTAAAGAAAATTTGAAATGACCGGATAGTCTGAAATGTCCAGAATTAATAAAAGATGGCCTGAAATTGACCCTGATGAATTGATTTTCTGCCTCACTGGGTTGGTTTATTGTCTATGGTCTCAATTGTTAGGTTAAAAGTCCAGAAAATACTAAATGCTTGCTGGGAAATGGCCTATTTAGAATAGAAAAGAAGGTCTTATTATTTGGGTCATGGTTACAAATAAATTACCTTGATTCACATTAAGCAAAGTACCTAGAATTTACTGAAGTTTACAAATTGGATAAACTGCAGGAAAGCAGAAAAGCGTAATGTCTAATTGAAAGATTTAGATAGCTACTTCATAAATCAGATAAAGCCTTTTACAGATGAAATCCCAGAAGTATTGAAGCACATATTGCCTGTTGTTATGTTAACAATCTACTAACCCTTTAAAGCAAAAGCACTTCAAAAACAACATAAAAACACATTATTAGGTGAAACAGCATGCACACAAACCCAAATATTACTCAAGATACTTTATAAAGATATCAAACATTATTTCACTTGGGTTTCCTCTGATTTCTCTTTGATTTACTTGGTACTTGGATCAGAGCTTGTGCTGTTGGCACACAAAGATAGAATTATTTAAACTACTGTGCTTGAGTACTGCTTTAGACATCCAATTTCTTCCCTCACCTGCAGTGTTAGCATTTTTGACCTCTGCCAGAGTTTCTTTGACCTCCATGATTTTAGCAGCCAGGAAACTCTCCTTGTTTGAGATGCAAGTTTTTCTTTCATGTAAATCATCATATTGGCACCTAAAAACAGCAAATGTAGAATAAAATCAACTTGCCTGAGGTCACTTCAGGTCTATACAGTATACACAGCATCTTGCCTGTTCCAAGAGGGTTCACCATGCATCTGTTCAGAAAGATCGCGCTCCCTTTGCAGAAGATGACCTACTTGCTGCAACATATCCACAATTTCACCATTTTCCATAATCAGATCTAGTCTCCGCTCACTTTCTTTGGTGCTGCAAGTGAGATAGTAAAGCAAAAGCCAATGGAACAAAGTCCCCCATGTACAGTGCATTGTGATGGCATTTAGCTGAAATGTTCTTTCTTTCAAACGTAGACATCCTTGCCTCTTTCTTACTTACTGCTATACTTAAGATTTAAGTTTAAAAAGTGCTGGATATGTGGAAAACATTTAAATATTTCTATTTATGCTTTATCCTCTTTACAGATGGCACTAACTTAGCCACGCTGATGCTGTACAAGTACATGAGACAAAATCATTTTTGACGAAAAGCTGGTTTTGATTTGTCTTGGCTACACGATTTTATATGTAAATGTGTCAGTTTTGAACACTGGTGCAAAGAAAGAAATACAAACATACAATGCGACGATGTCTTCCTCAGCGCGCTGCCTTTTCTGACGGATATCTTCCAGTTTGTGAGTACTGTCTTGGATAGCCTGCTGCAGCTCTTTAATTTGCTGCTGCAGGGAAATTAGTGGAAACTACTGTTAGATTTGTCATTTGGGGTAATACTATTGTTCGATCATTTTCTGTCGCCGTCGCTAGTGAGCCAACAATTAATTCACTAAGTAGTCTAGTTGCCACCACATCACACGTTCAACTTACCGTAGATTTAGCATTTTGTGCATCAAATGTATATCCAGAACATGCGGTCATGCTACCTTGATTCAATACTTTGCTTCAACTGAGAATCCTGTTGGAGTTTATGGCCCCTTTATGAAACCTACTTCCAGGACCCCGTCAGAGCCCGGATAGCTCAGTCGGTAGAGCATCAGACTTTTAATCTGAGGGTCCAGGGTTCAAGTCCCTGTTCGGGCGTCAGCTTTTTTTTTTTTCTTTCTTCTGCTCCAAATTCGATTGAAAATCTGCCACGAACGTTTTTTTAAAAAAATAAAAAATAAAAAAAGCAACACATAATTTTAAATTAGCAGCGTGTAAATCGTAGGTAAGCTTAGTCTCAGCTGGGAGAAAACAGCAGACACCTAAAGCCTATGATTGCACCAAAGCATTGCCAAACAAGGAACCATTTCATTTAGAGCCAGCCACTGAACAGGAGCTGTTATTTAACTCAGTGAGACCTCACATTACCTTGCTGTTGGAGTCGTTGTTTATGAAAGAATCAAACTAATTTGGGTATTAAAGTCACTCACAAACAAATAACAATCACCCTGTAATTTACCTGACGTAATCCTGGGTATTATCTATGGACAGTGATTGGGGACTCCTATAAAGCTAGGTTTTAGTGCAGGTGCAATGACAATGCTGAAGACATACCTGACTGGCAAAGATGGAGCGAATTGTCCTCTTGTGCTTGGTTTCCACCTGTCTCTTGGCTGTGCATGCTCAGGTAACAAGGCTGCAATAGGGACAAAAACTATTCCAGAATTGTTGACATCTTTTTTATTTTTTTCCCCCAGAAATTGCTGTTCAGCCCAAAATGGGTCCCAGTTGGATATAAAGGTAAATAGAATTTATTTTAATAAGTGCAACTAAAATTCCCAAGGAAAAAAAACCCAGGATTTTTCTGTGGTTGTTTATTTAAGAACGTGAAGTGCGTGGTGATCTGACAGCAATGGACGAGATCATTAAAGCCAACGAGATGCATGGTATGTTGTGTTGCAGTTATTTAGCTTGAATTCCATTCTGCTATGCTGCATGTTGATACAAAGCTCACCCTCAGGTGAAGGATTTAATTTGTCGACATTTCTGTAAGCCCCCCAATTCATAGACAGCGCTTCCAGTCTCAGAGATGGAGACATTGCAGTTTCTACGGGAAGACGTTCTAAAGTCTGCTTTGCACGAATCTGCCTGTGGTCCAAATCAGTGGATGGTTTTGTGTACGTTGCGTACCGACTCTCCCCTAACTACAGTATGTAATTTTACATCTCCGGGTAAAATAATTTAAACCCAAATCAGTGTGATCATCACGCAAACACAGCGTCATTTACATCATTGCACATTCTTTCAAAATATTTAATCAAACAGCTGAATTGGAGTCAAGGATGATAAAGAGAGGAATGGAAAGCATAGAGAGAGGCACCTGTGTGAGGTTTGTGCCTCGGACTCACCAGGAGGACTTCATCGACATAAAGCCAAAGTCTGGGTGAGGGTTTTCTTGAAGAAATAGTGAAGTTTCCTTTGTGTACCAATTCCTGTTTTAAACAGATGCACTTTCAATTAACAATGATGCAGGTGCTGGTCCTACCTTGGTATTCGCGGTGGCAGGCAGACCGTGTCCCTCCAGAACCCTGACTGCCTCCGGCTGGGAGTGATAACCCATGAATTCATGCACGCTTTGGGCTTTGTGCACGAGCAGTCCCGCTTTGACAGGGACAAATACGTCACCATCATGTGGCCAAACATTTGGAGGGGTACTGCAGGATCTTTTCTTTAGCCGATTTTATACTGAGGCAAAATAATCCCAACAATTTCTATAAAAATTTCCAACAGATCGGCTGAGAAACTTTGAGAAATTCCGAACAGACACGCTGGACTTACCCTATGACTACAGCTCAGTCATGCACTTTGGGATGTGAGTAATACTGGAAAAAACGATAAATAAACTCCAGTGTGCTGCGTGTGTTACAATGTGGCACGTACACCTTTAGGTACACCTACTCTCAAAGTGGAGAGCCGACCATCATTCCGAAGAACAGCAACAACATAAGGCTGGGGCAGGTCACCTCCCTCAGCAAAATCGACAAGATGAAAATCAACAAGCTTTACGACTGCGGTCAGGAGCAAATTTTCCACAATATCACCCAATAATATCACGCCGCCCAATCCTCCGATATTTAAATCTCTTTTGTCTTCCTGCAGATGACATGGACTGACCAAGCTGAGGTGATGTGAGACGACGACCAACTCCGATCCAGTGTAACAAAGTGATGTCATGATATGAAAACAGTTTTAATAAAGATTTATTGAAGCTTCCAAGCAGCATTTCATCTGAGTGCATGTCCTGTTTTTAAAGAACATCACAATCTGACCTCTAAACCTTTATGAGAGACACTTTCATGATCCACTCAAAATATACAGACAAGCATTTGTGCTAATAAGTGAATGATGCCTTGAATTTGAACTGAATCCTTGTTGCCTTTATCTTCATATTCGTCATATGACATGCCAGTTTTCACTGGTTATCAACAGAAGAAACATGGGAACACTTTTATTTCTAACTGGTTGGATGCCAGATTTCAGAATTGCAAACCCATGAAATTCTTTCTTCCAGCACTGCCCTTTAAATTGGCCCCTGCATAGAAATAAAAGTAATATTTGAAGGGGGATAAGAGTTTGTTTTGATATATTTACCAATGTCACCAAATGATTGCTGTGGAGACAGTTATCAACGAGGAGTTTATCATAAAATCAGAGCTTTGCCAGTGCTGTCAGACAGAAATTACCAGTCTGTTGGGCTGGCTGGACAGTTATTCTCCCCATAGCGTGTGCTGAATTGCAGCACATATGACAGCAATACAGCTCCCAGCATCTCATTTCTGAAAATGCTGAATCTTATCATGAGCTACAGTAAGTACAGGGCAGGAGCCAAGGTCAGAACTGGGACCAACTCTTATGGATCAACGGTGGACTTGAGTGTAATTACACACGGTGAATGATGAGGGACTCCCAATCGTGCTTACTCACAGATCACACGCCCAATCAGTAGAGAGCGCAGCTGGGAGGAGTGAGTATATAGATCCAGAGGAGGTGAGCAGCACATCGCTCTCGTATCGACGGGCTGCAGACTGACGGAGCGACACCAGTCTGAAACACAGCAATGCATTCCACTCTCCTCCTTCTGGGCATTTTGTGTGGTTTGCTCACGCAGGCACACGCTCTACCTGTGAAGGTCAGTCCTGAAGGGAAAATACGGTGAACTAAATGCCCCTTTATGGTCTGACCATGGTGTGAAAATTGTGCATCTTTATTACAGAATACTACAGAAGTACAAGAGGGAAAAGTGAGGTTGAAAAGGAAATACTCAGGTGGGAAAAGCTGAGTATTGCCTCTATTTGTTTATGCTTCATAAAACACTTCTGATTCCAATTTAGCGTGATTGCTAAATTTATCTTCTCCTTCTACAGATGAAGTTCTTGACCGAGATGACATGACGGCCATGGATCAAATCCTGCTTGTCAACAACAGTGAGAAGCTTTTGAGATACCTGCAAATGTAAGTTTGTTTGGACTATCCTCCGGACTAAACGAGACACTTTTACCCTGACAGAGTTAAAGCTCCCCCGAGGAATGTCCCTGAAAGACGGAGATATCGCCAGCTCGTATTTGCGGAGCGCTCTGATCTGCCCCGGCAATGCCTGCCTCTGGCCTAAAGCCATTGATGGTTTTGTTTACGTGCCCTACATCATTTCTCCTATATATGGTACAGTATGGATTCACACTCCAAATGCAATGGAAGTAATCAAAATGAGTAATATTCATTTTTTATATGGTAGATGACATGGACAGAATCACCATAGAGGGTGGGATGCAGGACATTTCCTCTGGGACGTGTATTAAATTTATTCCTCGAACTCATGAGCCCAATTTCCTCGATATTCAGCCTCGATATGGGTGAGTCCAGCTGATACACACACCCTTTCGTTGGCTTTGAGTGGTGACTTGATCTCTTTTGTGTGTGTGTGTGTGTGTGTGTGCTGCTATCTTGCTTCCTGTTTATCTTTTTTGTTGCACACTCCAAGCTGCTGGTCATTTCTGGGCCAGACCGGAGGAAGTCAGATCCTGTCCCTGCAGACCCCTGGGTGCATGTGGTCCGGAGTGGCTGCGCACGAGCTAATGCACGCCCTGGGCTTTGTGCACGAGCAGTCACGCTCTGACAGAGACAACTATGTCACGATTGTGTGGAAGAACATCATGGCAGGTGAGGAGGAAGGACCAGATCAGCAATGTTCTGAAGGTTTTTAGCAACACATTTGCTACATTTTCTGTGTTTTTAACAGATCAGTTACACAACTTCAGGAAGCAGGTGACAAACAATCTCAATAGTCCATATGACTATGGCTCTCTCATGCATTATGGAAGGTGAGCTGCCCTTTAATGGAAAGAGGATTTTGTCTTTGCTACAGATTCCTTTAAGCTTTATACCTTTCATGCTCCACAGATATGCTTTCTCTGAGGACGGTGGACCAACAATCATTCCCAAACCTGATCCCTACATTCCCATCGGCCAGAGAGATGGCCCAAGTCATCTAGATCTTCATAAAATAAATACACTCTATGACTGTGGTAAGATAACTTACACACACTGACACAGTTTGCTGATTCAGAATTAATTAATGAATTTAATTTTTTTTTCTCCATAGGTGCCACCGATTAACTGATAAAATCAACCCTGATAGAATATAGATAATCACTGTAACTCTCTGGGTGAATTATCGATACAGTATAAATTTTCTCAGTTAGTACTGTATACCATTGAATATTCCTGACAAATTATTTATGCATTGTGCAGTGATAGTGCAAATAAAAGAGCATGTTCGCACAAACAAGCAGCTTTTCTCAAAAATCAGCCTCTTGAAAATGTTTGTTTTTGTGCCTGTTGTTACCTGTTCTGCCAAATTCTCTGCTTCTGCTGACTCAAATAAAGAAAATGCAACAATAACGCTCATATCTCCCGTGTCATTAGTAATGATTACTGTGATTCCAGGGCGAGCCATAAATAAACCTATGCAAACCTCCTTTTAAAGTAAATCAAATAAATAACACAATTGTGCCCACCGCCTCGAACAAAACCCCAAAAAACAACCCCAAAACTTTCCTGCAGCTGTTGCGTCGTTTGTGACAGATGTTGGGGAGTAAAACAAGAACATCTTCTGCACCTTGGATGAATAAATATGTTTTCCAGATTGTTACACTGTACCTTTCACTCGGATGCAGTCGGAGGAGAACATTAAGGGGGCCGGCCCCCTTCCTGCCCACCCAGTGTACCCTGGGGACGCTTTAAGGGGTGGCGCAACCTGCCTCAACACGCTCCTTAGCGGCGCTGCTCATCTGGCTTGTGTTGTTTCACATGGTACCGTATAAACACACAAAACCTGAACTTCTTTGATAGCTCAGCTGACAGTAAAAATGAGCGATAAAGACAACGCTCACGGCGAAAAGGTACGTATGACCTTAAAAAGGATTTTATTTTACGGTTAGCCAGGAGATGGTTTTGTATTCAGCTGACAAGATGAACGACGCAGGCTCTTCGGTTTATCATACCGCTCAGTGTTATTGAACAGTGATTAAAATAGTTGATTTGCAAATAATAATTGCTGAAATAAGCATGTAGCGGCTCCTGCAGTGTCCGGGTGGTCTGGAGACGTTCTAGCCCTTTGGCTAACGGGTAGCGCGACCACAGGCCTCTTTTCTGCATATTTAATATCATAAAATATATGTTGGAGATGCAACCTTTAACCCACGCTGTTATCCCCAATGATTGTTAGTGTATATAATGTAGGAGCGTACGGTTGTAGGTCTTCAGGGTAATAACGTGGAGCCCTATATGCTGTTAGAACTGCATCAGGTCCAAAGTCCACAAGCAATTTCTTCGCTATCAAAAGGTTCAATTTGTGAGGCCAATATAGTTTTCAGCTTTCTCAATATGTGACTTTTCTAATAGTTTGAAAAGGAAATATATGTTTCTTTTCAGGGATTTTTGAGAAAAGGAAAGACAGTTTATGTAAAAAGTAAAAGGAATATTTTAATGATTTTCCTTGACATCAAGATAACGGATTCACTTATTTTCATCCCCTTTTTGTCAAACATAACATTTTGCCTTCTTGGCACCTCTAGTGTCAAACAAACACTAATTATTAAACAAACAAAATTATTTTTTTTAATAATTAAATTTCAATTAGGATGCAGCAACATTTCAGTATAAATGCTTAATATGATGCGTACCAGGTGCATTAGCTCCTGCACGGGGCTCTTTGTAGGGCTGTCCCTTAACCGTAAGTCCATATATCCTTCTAAATACACATCCTTGCTGTACCGACTGCCACCGCCTTTCCAGCTGTATTCAAGCTGCTGCTGCAGTAACAACTGTTATTGGAGTTTCTCTGCAAGAGTCGGTGATCTTGAAGGTCAGTAACTGCACTGTTAAAAGAAGCCTCAAGTTGCTGCAGCTGCAGTTTAGCCTTGGTAACTTGTCCAGACAGTATAGTGCAGGCAATGGATGGCTACAGCGGTAGCTGCTTATTCCCTGTAATATAGAGATTATTTCAGATTCTGGCTTTAACAAATTGCACCTTTTCATGTTATACTTGCATATTTTTCCCCAAAAAAGGAAATAACAATATTTTTAATCATTGCACCCTGGTATTAAGCTACTTAAGACATGTGTCATTGGTCCCTAGCAGTGTAAATTTTACTTACTAGCACAGGATTTACACGTTCTGTGTTAAATATAACCAATATAAAGATTGGTTGTTGCGGTTTATTTCCATTATCTTTCACTGTAGCTGGTGCCATTCTCTTTACAGGATCACTTGTTTAACTCAGTGCTTCAATCTTTTTTCCCCCACCCTTAAACAAATAAATCCTATAATATTTTGTCAGTATATAGAGGAAGTTGCTGAGCATATGTTTCAACATATGTTTCCAGTTTCATTAACCGATAGTAATATACAAATATTTTTGTTCTGAAAGGATCATCTGGCATCTGATTTTAGATACATGTTGTCCAGAGTTGGTTTTAGTGCAGATTTTCCATCCCTCCACAGACAGAGCAGATATGTGGGATCTTCACAGCTTAACAATCACCCCCACATTTCTGTGTGTTCAGCGTCGATGATGTGAGTTACGGTAATACAACAGAGTGGCGGCAGCATCTTGAGGCTGTTTGGGCCATCTTTAGAAGCTGCTTGTAACGGTCTGCGGTTCTAAATACACTTCTGTGACTAAAAAGAACCGGGTACCATTTTTACAGATGACGTTGATGCCATTTGTTAAAAACGCAACTCCCATTTTATTTCCTCTTTGAATTCTAGCATCAGTACGATATTACAATGTTTTCCGATACAGTCACGTATAAGATGACAAGTGATCCATTCAGTATGTTTACCTATATATATATAATTTGCATTTAATAATGTTTGCGATGGTCTGCATTGTTCAGAACTGATTGATTGAAGATCAGTGTGAATCTAAAGCCACTGACGGTAAAATTGCTATTTATTTTACTGTAAATCCTGAAGCCTTCCAGTGCCTGTCATTGTATCACAAGAGCAGGTTAGAATTTTGAACGTGGGTGCAGTTTTAATTGTAGTCACATTCTACAGCCTTTTGTTAATTTAAGACTGGACGAAGAAAAAAGCAGGACGGCTTGTGTCTGCTTTATGTTCAATAATAATTTTGAATGCATGCAAAGAACATCAGGAGGGAAGACGTGTGGCCATGGTGTCAGATGGGGAAGTAAGAAGATTTAAGGCAATTGCAGAAAGAAGAATATGTGAAGTAATGAATAGAAATGAGATTAAGGAATTAATCTGGATAAAGTTGATGCACTAAGTAATTTTCCTCCTTTTTGTCGTATGTGTGCATATTCTTGTTGCATCCATCCATAAAGCGTGTGGGTGGGCCTACATAGTGAGACATGTTAAAGACACTTTGTGTCATTGTGAGTTAGTTAGCTCCCAAATGACACCTGATTAAATGTGTCTTTGGTGTTGACCAGCATTATTTCATACATATAACCAAACATTAACATAGTATTTGGAAAGAGGAGATAGTAGATTGTGATTACCCTTTGGAAATATCTTTCATTTGTAAAGTTTATTTTGTCGTGGCAGAGGTGGTCCTAGCGGCTCCAGGCACTCCTGATACAGATGTGATCAGGGGTGAGGCTACAGGTATGGCTGCTATGATGACAGGTAATACTACAGCTCAGACAGGTGAGTATATAGGAATCCTTTAGGTGGGTTCATTCATGCATACATACATAATTCCCAAAAGACGTTCTTCTTCACAAGACTACAGAGAGGCCTGCAGATCCAGGTCTAGACCATCGTCCAGGTCTTCGCCCCCCCCGTAAGCCCTCCTCACAACATGCATAAAAATGAAGGATCTACCAGATATATGTAAATAGAGGTTTTTCATAATTGTTGCTTTTCTTTTACAGGTAGCTACTGCTTTTGCAGCGGAGCAGGTATAAACACCAAGGGGAAAGGTGTCTGGGTGGTAGGACAGGCCGTCTTTCCCCAGGATACATTCTCTGAGATCTGCTTTTGATTGTTGTCATTTCCCTTCATGTCAGTATTTTAAATGTACTGGTAACATAAATGTAAACGGTTATTTTTTTTATCCACATTAAGTGAATTTCAAAGATGACCAGATTAAAGGGAAGATGATTTTTTTCCCCACTTTTGACTTGTGTCATTTATCACAGGGTGAAAGTTCTTTGGACAGTTACCCACTGGGAGCCTGACTGGGATCCACTGAGCCAGTTAACTCGGGGTGTCCTGTGTACTGGCCACCTTTGTGCACCTCACCTGTGAGCCTAGTACGACCTAATTGGCTGTTTAGAGTAAGAAAGACGGGAGGTGCAGTGAAAGCCCGTTTTCCACTAACATTAGCAGGAATTCATTTACCCGGGATTAAAAATCCTTGTACTGCAGCATGGCTCCACCCCTGAGGAATTCCAAGGAATCTTAAAAGTCCCACCTCCTTCTAGGTACTTTTTTCTGGGAAAGTTAAGGGGAATTTTTTCCCTAGGAAATTCAGCAGAAACACCACAGAGGAGTTTCAAAATCCCAGGTAAATGATGAGAGTTCCTGTGGTGTCAGTGGCTGGGAGGTCTGAAATTAAGCAATGTACAAATGGTGCATTTGCTCACACTGACTTAGCATCTCACCTCTGTTATATTTCACTAATAAAAGCAGAATCTTAAATCCATGTAGCACCTTGAAAGTAACCTGAGTCAAATTTGGAGTCCATCTGCTTTGTTGGAGTCCAAGGATTTGGCCTTGAAACAACCATGTGTGAGACTGTTGCTTCTCAACACTTTTGTGCTAATTTATACAAAATCGTACATGCAAGTTCTGTTTCCTTGACTTAATACCTTAATGTGCAAAATGTATTTATGAGCAATGGGGGAAAGAACATTGGGTTGATATGACCACATAAACTGCTGCGTCCTCCATTAATTTTCATGTAGAAACGAAATAAAAAGGGAATCGTCTTGGTCCAGAGTGGATTCGGGTTTCCACATACAAATTTACTGCAATAACTGTGTCAGCATGTCATGGGGAAAAGCAACCAAAGGGCTGTTTTGTAAATAGTCTATGGTCTGGACATTCCTGCGCTCGCACACAGACGTAAACAAGGAGAGCAACGACCGCTGCTGGCACACTCCCTTCCACTACAGTAGGGTGGCAGCAATGTTCCGAGGCACAGGCCGGATCACATGCACGAGCACTCATGTGCTGCTGGCTGCAGGCTCCTCCCCCTGGTAACCAGCGTGGGTAGGTACAAGACCACACACCCATCTGTGAGCACGGTCTGCTGCATGTCCGCGCCCCTTCCCCAGCATCTCAGCTCTGCTACTGGAAACCACGAAACACACCCATCTGCAAACACCTTTGCTCGCACGCGACAATAGGTCACATCGTGACGGTGCTCCAGTGACCCCAACATGAACGCACGGTTTACAAAAGAGGGCCCTAGGAGCTCCTCCGTGCTGCTTCTCTTCTAAAAATAAGTATTTTTTTTCCAGTTTCACAGCCGGGTGCATGTGCACCATTCACAGGTAGAAATTCAAAATGACACCGTCGGCCTAATTTTGCCAAGGGTGCACGATGGCGACCTGAAACGCTGCCCCGGAGACAGATTTCTACACCGGAGAGAGAATACCGGATTAGTTGTCTTTAAGGTTTCACTTTCAGTATTTTTGAAATACCGAGCTTTGTCGTGCACATTGTGGCGTAATTGTGAATACGTAAACCGAGATTAGTTTCATTTACCCGAAGAACGTCCAGGTACCCCAAACACGGCTCCATACGTGCCAACTCAACTCGTAAAATCCATATTTTGAATCAGCAATTACTAAACCATGGACCTGATACAGTAGCTGTCTTTCAGCCATCCTCGGTCTGCAGGGACCAGAGCCACGGCCCTTATTACCATTTGATGGAATAAACTACCCCTGCTCCTTTAAGCCAATCATTTTATTGAATGTACCCAGAGATCATCAAACCACCCCCGCAGCCTCATGCACTTTCTATGCCATAGATTCCACATGCACCTCCAAACTGTGTGTGTGTGTGTGGTTTTTTCTTTCTTGTAATTTTAAGGGCGATTTTATTGAGAGGCGGTGCTTGTTGGTTCCAGAGTAGCGTCGTAACGACACTTTCCCCTCAGTCCCTGTTAAAAGAGTTAGACCAGGACCGGAGTTGGTGCTGGGGGGTTGCAGATAGTTCAGTAAATTTCTGGGGGGGTAATTGGTGCTTTTTTTTTTAAATTGAAGAAATATTTACAAATATATATTCGAGTAGATTTATACGATTTTCTATTTCATTTTATTTTTCTACTTCTTTGCACATCGCCGCTCTTTGGAGATCTGATATCTATACCCTCGAGATTTTTTTGGGTGCGTTTCAGAACATGAACAAACTATATGTTGGGAATTTAAGTCCTTCGGTCACCGTCGAGGACTTGAAGCAGTTCTTCGGGGAGAACAACCTTCCAGTGCCCGACCAGGTCCTGCTCAAATCCGGCTATGCTTTTGTGGACTTCCCCGACCAGAACTCGGCCATAAAGGCTATAGAGAGTCTTTCTGGTAAGTGTGGATTTGATAAGTGATGCTTCTGGTGACAGTGGGAAATTCACTGCGGGTCAAAACTGCAGGATCGGGTCGGTTTCTTTTAATCCAATCACCCGACCTGGCCACACAATGTGAGAAATAATCACTGATTGTGGTTTTTATCTCCTGATCGGGACAGTGTTTTAGATCGCAAACGTGTGTCATCGGAGTTTAGACGAACGCACTGCCACAACACGCTCCAACAAGAAAAAAAGAAATTGGATAAACTATCGATCACAGGACGCACTCGGGGCTTTAACGCACGGTCGCCTATAGAAAACACAAAGCCGTCGTGAGGCTATTAAGGTGTATTTCTGGGAGATTCCGATAGTGTGGGTGCTACTTTGCAATTACCCGCTGGAATGTATGAGATGGTCTGATGGTTCGGGTAGGCATAATTATTTTTCACTTATTTTTTATCTTGATTTTATTGGAGAGAGCACAGCGACGCGATCGCGGAAAACTTGTCAGGACCGTGTTCCTCTGGTGCCCGGCTATGTTTTTACGAGGTGTCTTGGAGGTGGGTCACGGGGGTCCGGAGGAAAGAGCTAATAAACAGGTAGCTGAGGGGGGACGAGGTGAGACGCTAATTCCGTGCTGCGCCAGGCCACTCTAATAGTAACCAAAAGCCGCGTAGAAGATTCGCCGAGAAGCGCTTCAAAATTCACCCCCGTCAGCGCGGATATTTAGGGGACACAGCGTAGAAATTGAACCAGAACAAGCATTTCTCCTTTCAACCCATCCTTTCTTTTGATATTGCATTCTTTACTGGGAGCACAAAAACACCCCTCATTGCACTGCGAGGGTTGTGGGAGTGGAAAGCATGGCTGCCCATTTCCCCATACTATAAACGCAATTTTGGCGCCGATCGTTGCAGTTGTGACCCCAGAAAATGCCCCACGGTGGCACTTTAATGCAAACAGGGGTTTCCTTAATTGCACCGTGCGCTCGGGCGCTAATGTACTTTTTTGGGGGTTGGTGTGCTGTTTGAATGGGGACGCACCTACTTGCAGAAGTGATTGAAAGTGTTGCTGTTGCAGGCCTACGGTTGCCTTGTGTTCTTGTAACACGCAGCTAATGTTACACTATCAACTTTCGTCTTTACAGGTAAAGTTGAATTACACGGAAAGGTGATAGAAGTAGACTACTCTGTTCCCAAAAAACTAAGGTAGGCCTACATTCTCTCTCTCACACACACTCTCACACACACAGTCACACACATTGTGTCCTACGCCTATACTGTGCCCCATGACAGACTATGACCTGTGTGCTTCCGCTGTGAAAAATAGCAAGCCGCTTTCACCGTCTTTTCGGCCTGTTTTCTTTGCTCGATTGAGCACTGCACCCGTTTCTGTAAATTAAAACGTCATTGCGCTGCGATCAAACAAAAGGGAAACGTGCTAAACAAAGAGCTTGATCCCCGCACGTAGAGAACATGCGATGCTTGCTGCCACATCGCTAGTTCAGCAGCGAGGCCTACTCCACCATTAAACATGGAGTCAGCCAGTGTGTGCATGTAACCACCTAATTGGTTATGTAACGCCAGTTTATGTCAGACGGTCGCACAGGCAAATGCACGTATTTAATTAAACTGATTTTCCAAATCAACTGAGTGAACGTAGGCGATAAACCTAACAAGTACCACTGCAGTGCACGCGGCGATGCATACCAATCAGCTCAGTTCTCCTACTGTATGCATGCGCGTGGAAAATACTTTTGCCCGAAAAATGTCTATTTGCCAGGATTTCATTGTGTATTTTTTTTCAATCTAAGGCAGATCCAGGAGGGTAGTTAATGGCGTTTAAATAAAACAAATAACCTCGCGCCCCCACCTCGCTCCTCGCGCATTTACCGTTACCCCAACGTCACCGTATTTTTGTACCATCTCGCGTGACAAAAAGGTAAATATTCACTGGCCTCGTGGAGGAACACGTGACCCACCCTTTATGGGCCTGGCCCCCCACCTTCAACTCTCGCCCCCCCTTCGTTTTGTGAGTGCGTGTTACTTTAGGGGGGTAAATCTACGTTTCTGACGTCGGCTGCTTTGCTTTTCCGCAACATGTGTCGATCTGAACGCGGATTTGTGGGGAAGTGTGCGTAGCAACATGGTGTAGAAGCACGCGCCACTCCCTACAGTTGTGCACGTAGGCCATAGCAACGTTGGGAGAGCCTCATAATGGCAGCCATGATGGCCCCGCACTCTGCGCAGCCATAGGCGGACTCAAGTGGGGCGAAATTCCGAACGTGTGTCCAATCAGCTGCCTGACGCGTGTGCACGTTTCCAGCAGGGCCTTGAAATTTAAACGTTTGCCATATGTTTGAGTTTGAGCAGGATACGACACGTACAGGTGATTTCGCTGGAACACAAGGCAGGGGCGAGTTCACGTGAATCACGCGAGGTCTGACACGCCACGCGATGGTGACATACGTTTACGTCACGTGTACGTTTGAGTGAATTCTAAAAAGAAGAATTTTAATGTGCTGCTGTAAATTAAATTAGGCTAAATTCGCCGAGACGCAGTTTATTTAAAACAAAGGTTGATTCCAGTTTTTTGGCATTGACGAATGTCGTCAGAATTCGTAGCAATGCTTAAAATACACGTTAAATGCAGTTTTCATATATTTAGACATATAACTATGCATTTGTTTCATTTGTGCAGCAACATATTTATTAGCACATCTGTAATAACATTTACCTAAAACTCCAGTTTAATCTGGGCCTTTTTAGATTACATTTTGATAAGTGTTCTGAACTGCATTTATTTGTAATTAAATATTTCATTTTATTTACATGCTTCATTATCTAACTGACACTGCCTAAAAAGTGTCAGTTTTCAGGTCATTTGGGCAAAAGTATTTTAGCTTGAGCAAATATGCTTTCTGACTTTATCTGTAGACAATTAAGACCTTTGAAACTCATAAAAACTGCAGAACAATCAGCTACAAAACAGTCGCAATTAATTAATCACAGGGCAGGGACTTAGAGGAATTATTAGTTTATTTTGAGAATGTGATTGCTGTTGATTAAATAAGTTTAATATTTAAAACTTATGTTTCAACAAAACCTTTCATATATAATCACTTTTTTGATAGTGAATAATACAACATCCTTTTTTTAAATATCTTACTTGTAAAGTAAACTGCATTGTTATGTAGACTGTTAAACAAAAAGACAACAAATAGACAAAACAGATAACTACGAATACATAAATATATATATAAAGTATATAAGGCAAAATAATTTTAAATACTTTATGAAGTTAATTTTCTAAACTTTGTTGGAAGACTGAGAATAATTTTAGTTTTATCTTTTGCTTTCATTCTTTCCATGTTGTCTAATGTCTAACAAAACGTGTACCTGCGTGTCTGTCTGTGTGCAACTGGTGAAGAACCTTAGCTCTTATATGCTATGTGACCTTTTTCCTAAATGCTGTCGAGAGACTGACTGACTTTTTTTAGTTTGTTTTTGTGCCCAAAAAAGAAGCTATTCATTCTGTAAAAAAGGCATTTCCTCTTTCTACTTGTCTGCCTATATGTTTGACTCCACCAGTCAAAATAAATGGGTGATAAATTTGTTCCCCATTGCTAAATCTTGTCTTACGCTCCATTAGTTTTCATGGCCATAAACACACGCAGCACTGTTGTGTTTTCTTTATATAAATCTGTGCAGCTTATTATAGGTTGGTGAATAAGCATTAAGGACCTCCTGAAAAGAAACTAACTGGGATATGGGTGTAAACATCTGCATTGCACCACAGCGGCAGATGTGTACGTTGAGTTGTCGTGCACATTGAGTCACAGCAGTAAAAAGAATATCCCATTGTCTATCAGCTGATCTGAACCCTTTAAGACTCCCGAGTTGACGTTGGGTGTGTAGGGGAACCCCTCCTGCTCCAGTTCTGTTTTCTGTCGGGTCCGTTGGTTCGACTTCCTTTCAAGCCCCTCCTTCCCCTTCCTGCTGACTCCTTGTGTGCCTCCTCACCTGTTTCTAAAGTGCCTATAGCTTTGTGGGGAAACTACACTGTATGTTTCCCATATGCAAATCTTAGCTGTAAAGCTGCACTATTCTGGTGTCGTTTAAATTCATGCTTCGGAACAGATTCTTTTTATACTCTACGTTTCTGTTTTGGTCTGAGCCCAAATAGTGTAAAACACTACGCGTCAGTGTTTGAAAATAATGCCAAATGTGCACTTCCAGAAATACACGTTTATTTATCTGGTGCTATAGATCTCAGCCTGATCCCAGTGCACTTGCATTCCAGCTGTTCTCTCCTTTTTGCTTGATTTGCACAACAATTATTAACCCTGTCATTAAATTGGAATAGTGCATATTCTCTTGAAGTGATAACAGAGTTGCCAGTGCAACTGAGTATGTAGCTGGAGGGAGCGGTGAGATAAGATGTGAGAGCATTGTTAATTCATTGTGTGTCTAAGCTGTGGGGCTGCTGTTAAAGCTCTTAGTTTGGAGCCTCCTCCCTCCTCCTCTGTGCTGAACATGGATCGCAGCAGCAACCGTACAGTTTCATTTCTCCACAACCGCTCATCTCACATTCCTCCCCAACCTGTTGAAAGCAAGAGTTGAAGAATCTGATCGTCTGCTTCCCAGGGCAGCAGCAAGGAGGTGCTCGGGGTGTGGTCGCGATGGGGAGAACTAACCAGTTTCGAAACTGAAATCTATCTAAATAATAAACCAATGTATCATATGAGGTGGCTGAGCTGGAGCCGTCACACGTTATTAACCAGCCTGGCACAAAGGAGGCGTTCAGCTGCCTGTGTCAACATCTGTGACCTCACTACTTCACCTCACCTGCCTTTTGCTATTACTGATTAATTACAGCTGACGACAGAAATTGTGAGACACAGGTGAGAGGTGTAAGGGAAATGTCTCTTTGGTGATGAGTCTTTGCTGATTTATTTAAAATCAAACATGAATTAGTCTTTAAATAGAAAGTATAGACTGAAAAGCAGTTATAACAACTTTAGTTGGGCTGCTTGACCACTTCTAATAACAGAAATATTTTATTTTTAACTTTACAGCGTGCTTGGAGTTAAATTGATAATGTTCTGAAATGGTAACGTACCACATGTGAATATTTGCAGATTTGTAAGCCACGATTGTGAGTCGTGCAGTTTGTTGGGGCAGAAATTGTAGATTGAACAGCTGGTCGGTCTCATTTTCATTTTCTGTATTCCCCTCAGTCCACGCGTGAAGCATATTAAGAGCAGGAGTTTTATATATATACACATACATAAATACATACACACACACTCTCTCTCTCTCACACACACACACACACACACACACATATATATATTCTACATACAGTTTGTGATCACGCACATGTTACAGACACTAGAGGTGCGTCAGTTTTGCCAAATCAAAGTTAAATGCCTGATGTAATCCTGAGTGTATCTGAAGTCATTGTGTCAGAGCTCTGAGTGGACACCCAAGGGTGTGGTTCTCCTTGGAAGGCTGAGATGCACAGCAGGTGGTATTCTTCCTGTAGACACAGCTGTCCTTGTCCCGTTATAACTCAAACCAGTGGTGCTTTAAAGTTGTGATGGATCTTGAACAGGTGAAGAATATGATGATAACCAACAGTAATAGGTGGATAGTGTTACTATCTAAAACTGGGGCGGCTGTTGGCTGAAACCTTTATCCAGGTTAAACTGTCTCAAGTATTTTCTGGTGATTCATCGGCCTTTATATATTTCTCAGCCTCTGATTAATCCTTTGGAGCTCATGCTGTGTTTAGGGACACTTATTTGAACGTTTTACAGTAGAATTGCAATTCTTGGTTATTTTAAAGATTTTCAGCCATGCTGTCGGTGTATTTACTCATCTAATAATAAATGACAAGAAATATGTTTATGACATTAAGGAAAGGTATACTTAAATCTGATGTTTCCTCATGTGTATTAAATGGAATGTTGTGTTTTATTGCTTTGTCCAATTAATACAGTTTATCCGAGAAATAGGGAAGAAATTGTTCGCAATAAAAAAAGAATCATAAATATTAGAATTTATATGTAATTTTTTCCCAAAGGCTTCTCCTCACAGCTTAAGTTAGTCTGGCTCACAGTACTAAATAAAGGGAAAATGCATATCTTATTAATAACAGCATTCCTGCGGTCCATTTGTTGCAATGAGTCGTGTTTTACTCATCACATCACATGCCTGCATTTTGATGCTGTGTTGTTTTTAGAATAAGAGCTTGAACTTGTAAGATGTTCCGTGGACGCCGTGATTAGATTAAGTGACATAAAGTATATTGACTACATATGGTCCAGAACTTGTGGCATTTATGTAATAAGATTTTTCACCAGATTCTTTTAAAAACAGGCATCGCGTAATTTGCATGCTTCACTGACACGCACGCCATTGTGATGACATCAGGGTGAATCAGCCTCCTAACAACAGAAAAGAGATATAAATATGCAACCATTAAGGTTGTTGATGGACGAGAGCTTCTAAGAGCTAATGGTGTTTGTCAAATCATTGGTGTTGTCGAACAGCAACAGAGGGCTGATTTGCATGTTACCATCACTTCTCATTTAATGGCAAACAGGGATTTGAGGACATAAGTTTCATAGACGCAAATAACTAATGAGCAACACACTGAGGAAAGCTGCAGCCCCCAGTGAAGCTGATTTAAGGGGCTGCGTTTGTTGGAAAGAGACTCCTGTTATCAAAAGCCATACCTGAACTGAAAATGAAAGCTCTGAACCTGGTCTTTACTATGAATCTGGTATCTGATCACATTTTTTCCCAGTAAACTTGACTAATTAATTACTGTAGCTTCACTGAGGTCAATAAAACTTGGATAAAGTAAAGGTAGAATCTGACTAAACCAATTGTTGCTGCTGCTTTGAGTAGCAACAGTAGCTTTTTGTAGCATGGAGAGCTATGTCCAGCTAAAGCTAGCCAAGCATGAGGAGCCCAGGGTGGCCTCACAATATGCACAAATAATATGGCGTTAATGTTAGTGATATTAAATACAGAAACGATGTGTCCTTGAGCAATATAATGAAGTAGATGTGCGTGAGCATGTGCAATGTGGCTCTACTTTAGCTTTAGTAGCATTCTTGACGTGTAAGCTGTTTTTTTCTCATCCAGCTCTACCAGGATAGATTCTCTATGTTGCCATGGAAACACCATTTTTCGTAGCGTTTTCCTTACTTATTAGAGAAGAGCTTAAATGATGGAGGCTGACATAATTCAAACCAATGTCCTTAAGTGGACAGGACACCATCGAAGTGGAAAACCTCTGAAGAAAAAATAAATTTGATCTCAGGGGTGTCATTATAATATCTAATATCAGAATGATGTCATCATGACTACTTTTTAAATCTGTTCTAAACAGCCGTTGATGTGATGACCCTGTCATTTGTAGCCTTGCTCCCAGGAGCGTGGCCTGTCCCGATGGCTCACACCACAGCTGGCGCGGCGGTCAGGGTGCTAAATTTATGTGACACTGAATACATAGTGGAGTAAGGTGCTTTAATAGAACCCTCATGCAGAGCTGTCACAAACTGCTGAAGACCTTAAACGCTCACTTCCTCTGTTCAAGGCAAAATGGCAGCGCTGTCTCTCCGCGGGTGCCCCTTTGTGACACTATCCTGTTTGCGAACCCGCTCGGAGATGCCTTTTCCATCCTCTTCCATATGTACTGTATGCAGCGGAAGTTGGAAACCCCCCACTCCCCTCCCCTCCAACCACAAACAGAACAAAACATTCCCAGTAAAGTTGGCGCACAGCTGAGCTTCCAGCACAACCTGGAGCACAGTCTGAGCTTTGTGTTTCCTCTGGTTCACACTGTCTCTGACGGAAGAGGAAGGCACGGAGTGGACTTCCCAGTCATCGACACGTGCTCGGTCCACACGCATGCTTGTGCTTTCTCCTCTTTCTCTCTGTCTGTGTGTGGGCAGACATGAGAACCGCTGATAGAGGGCAGTGTTTCTTTCCCCGCCATGGACTTGCTGGCCATCGGAGACCGTCGGGTCGGTGTCTTGAAGCAACCTTACCCCGCCCGACTGTGATTGACAGAAATGGAAACCGTGCACATTTCCACATCAGCTCCTGAACTTGCCTTTTCTTGGCCTATGACCCGATTTAGATCACTGAATGGCATGTCCAACAACGGGCCAGATTTTAGTGCATAAAAACACTTTTTAAAATTTAAATTCCATTTCTTTTTAAAAGATATACAATAGATGGAAACAAAAATTAGTGTATGGTTTGAGAAGAGTTGTTTGTCTTTTAATCTGATGCTAAAAATGTTAATGGGTCAACAGCAAAGAAAGCTAATCATCAAAATAAATAAACTTATAAAGCAGAATTTCAACATGGCCCTTTTCTCTAAGAATTTTCATATTTCTGATGATTGTTAAGTGATAAAATTTGAAGTCCTCTGCAAATATATTTTAGGGCTTTTAAGAAATCACAGGTGCAGAGGAATTCAAAGAGGATCGCTGATGCATCTTGAGAACTGGTTTATTTTCCTGTCCGTGAAAGAACGCACTTCTGTCACTTGTTCTTTTTGTTTGGCAGAGACACACTTTGACGGTAGCAGACACATTGTGCTAAAACTGTCATTGTTGGCCCGGGATTTTTCTGATTTGCGATCACTTTTCAGCATTCTTTTTTGTCACTTTAACTTTGCCACAAAACTGAATAGAGATGAAACATATTCTTTAAAAAACTTACTGTGTAGCAGTGGTTTCTTGATGTTTGTTGCTTGGATTTGAGTCGATGTCTGAGCTCATTGTCAAACTATTAGACATGCCCAAAACCTGCGGATATCTTCACTTCTCCAAGATAAGAACTACTTGTTTAGCTGATGATTTTTGTTACAGAGAGACGGGATTATTCTTTATAGTCATCTCAATCTCCTGGCTGCGGCTTCACTTGAACACTTGATTTTTTATTAAACGTCCCATCAGATCTGCCATAAAAATAAATCTGTGTAAGTTTTGAACCTTTCCTTGATTTTTAGTCCTGATTGGCCACAGAATGTGCTTTTGCCATCTCTTAAATTCAGTAATGGCATCCTCTTTTACTGGACAAAACCTTTACAAAAATACAAGTGAAGGTACAGCTGAAGGTGTAAAAAAAGAATTGTGTTCAAAATGAAAAAAATTGTAGAAAATCACAGGACCTTGTGGCTACACTAATTTAAAGTATTATTATTTTCATCCTAAAATAATCATAATTGAGCCCACCTAAATCTTCAATGTAACGTATTCTACACAATGCACTTTTAATGTATAAATATAACTACTCAACATTCTGGTACAGAAAATCAGAGTATTCAAAGTAAGACTGGGATGTGCTCCATGTTTTGCCCCCTTTAATACCATATAAAGCCAGTGGCCTGATGCAATTGTGCCTGACTGTGATTTGCTGAGCTCAAAGATGAGTCAAGGAACGTGGAGCTAGGCAGGTGCTGCTGGGAGTCTCTGCCAAGTGACCCAGCACATGCCAATATCAAGTGAGTGGCAGAGAGGGAGAAGGAGAGAGAGCATGCATGTGTGACATCTCAGCGGAGAGCAAGAGAGATGAGACTGCTGCTGCAGAATGGAAAGGGAGGACGCTGTGGTTTTTAAAATTTTTTTAAAAAAAAATCACATTACACCAATAAGCTATGCATTAAAAATGCATCTGCAGTTTTCCTGACACCACCTTACCTTTCCTGTGAAAGGGAGATCATCTAAACTTGTCTGTCTCACTATACGGAGTAGGGTGGTGTCTGGGTTGCCCATAAGTGCACTCATTGTTCCACTATAAGCAGCGGGTGCCATGACAGCTTTGAGGGGAATTATTTCTAAATCATTATATCATTGAACGCGTGCACAAATTGCTGGGATTTCAGCTGACTGACTGCATATATTATACAGTATGCATCAGCATTATGAAACAGATTGATGAACTGCCCGTCAGTGTCAGGTGGAATGATGCACACACTGACACAGATCCAATTAAAATTGAAGAGTAGCCCATAGGAAAGATGCTTCAATACAAAAAGTGTGTGTGCGTGCGTGCGTGTGCGTGCGTGCGTGTGTGCGTGTGGCACATCAGGGTGGTAAATATTTAATGTGGAAGCAACCATGCATGGTCTTTGGCACGATTTCCAAAGTTTAATGGGGTTTTTTGCATGTTGCCTAAAGTGACACTCTCCCTGTCCAGAACATCGTTTGGTTCGTCCTCCCCTCCCCTCCCCTCCCTTCCCCTCCCCTCCATGTCTACGCTTTGTGTCCGTGCAACCTGTACAACATTGTCTGTGAGGGATTTCTCCAGCAGCCTTATGTCACTGCTGTCCCGGCACCTCTGTTGCAGAATGAAGCTATTTTGTAGCATGAGGGGGTGTTAATAGCGTCACAGCATATGTTGTCTACTGTAAGCTGAATGTGAGCTGCTCTATTGGATAGAGTATCAGGGATTGACAGTTTATTCTTAGTTGTGGCTACCACTCATGGAAATCTTTGACTATGCTGTTTCCTCAACATTGTGCCTGTGGTGGATTGAACATTCCATAAAGGAGGGACTGCGGCTGATTTCAGACTAATGGCGTTATTTTACATTGAGCGGTGTACAGATTGACACCCAGCAGCCCGGCTTCTGGTCACTGGATGGCAAAGGTGGGTACAACAAATGAGGTGGAATTATAGGCTGCCAGGAGACAAGGAGTGACACATCAAATGTACCCACATTTGAAGAAAAGTGCAGCACGGCAGGACTGGTGTTTGCACGTCCACTTGTGAAGTTCAGCTGTTGTCTGTTTTGATCAGCTTAAGAGGACATTTGTGTTTTTCGAGCACATCATCAAAGCCGGTGTATGAATCACAACCCGGGCTGCTGAACCGCATGTGCACACACGCACACACACACGCACACGCGCGCACACACACACGCGAGTTGAGTCCGGAGCCCGATTGATCAGACGTCAGTGCTAATAACAGAAATGTCACAACAGATAAACCAGACTAGCCTGGGCTTGTTTTTTGGAGTCTCCTGCCATGTTTATTTTCTTGAATACCAAGAGTGTGAGACGCTACACTAGCCTGGTCTCTTTGGCAACATCTTTCCTGATTCACATGAAATAGAGGGGTGTCAATACGCTGCTCCACATTGTAATTACAGACAGGGGTCGGACTTAAAAGGTGGGACTCGAAGGGAGTGTGGCGGAAAACACAGTACAACACTGTAACGCAACACTATGTGCAGTTTCCTGTGAGGTGGTGGTGAGCTTGTCCTCTGCTTCTTTGATCTCACCTGAATTCTGTATCATTTTTATGTCTTGATTGTGAACACCCCACACACACCCCCGCCCGTCCAAAACAAGGTGTTTTTGTGTAAGAGGCAGAAGCAGTTTGTGTTTCCTGCCAGGAGTGATGAAAGAATCTTGGTAGTAAGCGCTTACAGATTTGTTTAGTTGTCTTTGCGTGGAGGAGTGTTGGGCTGGAAATACTTGTTTAATTACTCAACTGTACCCTCAAGTATCCGGGATAACAAATCAGAGCATTTCCGATTGTCATTAATCATTTACAGTGTAGGCATTCAAAGGGATTCTAGCCTTTGGGAAAACCTTTAATACACTTGTGAATCTGATCTAAAAATCTGATTAAGCGGGCACCAGATGAATAAAGAATCCAATTTTTATTTGGAAAACTCGTGTTTGAATTTGTGTGGGATTCGGTCACATAATTAAAACCTCAGGACAAGTACAATGTGTGAGGAAAGGCTGCGACTTGAGACGCGGGGCTGCATATTGTCACATGGCTGAAGATGCTAAGAATAAAACCGTTCCCCATTCACCAAATATCCTCCATTTCCCTCGCTGTCTGGCGTTAAAGCAATTCCCTCACCTCGGCGCTGCTTCAGCGCTCACGCTTTTTACCCCATAGTATCGACACCAGCTCAGGATATTTAGTCGAGTATTAATCACATATTGATCGGTGCTGACACCCCTCCAGCGGCACCGATAATCAAATTAGTTTGAATGTTCTGCAAAGCTGTCTGTGTTGTCAATTACCCACACCCCTACACACACTTCCTCCCTAACCTCTGGCTTCATCTGGAACAGAGTTCAGAGGTATTTAAATCGCAGGGTTAAATTCTGAGTGGAATCATGTGACAAAACATGATATCAGGTTTTGGAAAGCGCACTAATTAATGAATCTATCTGAGGCTTGTGTCTTCTCTACTCCACCCAGAGTAAGACTGTACATCCACAATATTTAGGTCTATTTACACCTTCACTTTCTTACCCTTGGAACCGTCTCGCTGCGGCCCAGAACTGCCTATTGATGCAGGTTTAACCCTAAACCCATTTGCACTGCCCCCCACGTTGGCCAACTGTGTCCTATATAGATAATCCCACTGCCTTGTTAATCTCTCAATGGTTCATCGAGGTTACACCGCTGCACTTCCTTCACTCATTGCTCTCGTTGCTTGTTTTGTTTCGTGTGTGTCCTGATGGAATTCTGTCGAGTTTTATTGCTTTTCATTAAGGCAGCAGTCCTGCAGCAGGCAATTAAACAAATGTCTTCATAATCTGCAGAATATCACAAAGCTGGTTTTCAATAGGGAAAAAACTCAGAGTTAAAACATGTAAATTATAAGTTTTTTCATTGTCAACCATGGATTATTTTGTATTGCAAAGGTTCAGTTTACTAATTAGATTTCCACAAAGCTTAAAGTGTCCTTTAAGGACTGCAGTTTTTCAGGTGTCAGTCTGTATTCGTCCACGATGAGAAGCTTCAGTTAATCATCAGAATGCGTCTCCTAACATAGTGGGGGGGTTGGAGGGGGTCTCAGAACCATGCCTAGAAATGTAGCGTGTGTTTTGCTGTTTTGTGGTGGTGCTGTTTGCAGAATGAGGACCTCTCTGTATCAGGCATGGGTTTTTCCTCTTTTGAGCGGGCTTGCCAAGCGTTTCAGTTTTTAGAGGTGAAATCCTCTCCTGCTAACTGCTTTGCCTCTGAGCTCGGGAACTTCCCTGCAGATGGGGGGGGGAGGACTGAGACAATGTGATGTGTGAACGAGTAAAGCCCCTGAGCTGGGTGGGGGAGTTGGGAGTGGGGTATGGCCAGAGATGCTGTGTAGATGAGCTGCAGTCAGATACAGCGAATACAGGGCCTGCATAATGTTAGGTGACCTGTGCGCGATATTGATCCGGGTTAACCCTGCTGGGACCTCCGCCTATGGAGGGGGGTGTGCTCAAGCTACACTCTAGATTAGAGGATGAGACCCAAGGAACAAAGCTGCACGCTGCAACGCGAGGAGCAGCAAACAGCGGAGCCACGCTGCACCACCACAGCATGATCAGGACTCCATCTGTCTGGCTCTCAGGGCAGAGGTGTGTGAGAAGCACTACATTAGCGTGTGTGTAGAGGGGAGTGCTCACAAGATGGCTATACCTGACTGTGTGTTAGATGTGTCCCCGTGGGCTGGCTGGCTGCCCGTCAGTGTCAGTGCTGACTGTTCTTTGTGACGGAAGCTCAGAGGAGTCCTCAGTAACTGTTGCAGCAGGGTGGAGGGGCAGACAAGCGTTGGGTGTGCACAGGACAGGGACTCAACCACACAAGGCCCCGCAAATGATTGCTGATTAGGTGGAAACACAGACAGTCTCTGAATTAAATTCGATGATAGATTAGGTGAAGCTAGCATCTTTAAAAGCGCAACTTCAAACATGCTTCAGAAGTGTGAATGGATTTTTCGTGTTGTCGCGCCACGTTATGCCTGGGCCTCAGTTTCACCTACACTTCAGCCACGTTAGACCACTGCGTGACCTTCATGACATCACTGCTCGGTATATCTGTGTGTCCCGCTTTAAATTTGTCAGTGATATATTGCAGGAGTTGCCGATAGATCCTTTGTTCAGAATTTCTAATAGAAACATTCCCTCTGCTGTTCTCTGACAACAGCAGCCTGATCTCCTATCTGGTGGGTTCACCCTTTGTTACTTGTGTTAAGGACTTGTCCTTTAGTATTTGACCGCTTCGTGTCTCTCCTGTCGTAACACATAGTCCTAAAACTTTGTGTCTTCACCCAAAAGTAAAAACCTAGATTTGATTTGTGTGTGTCGCTATGCGAAAGCAAAATGTCTTCATTTAAATGGGAATTTATTAAGTCAGTGCGATAACGGGAGAACGTTTCAAAATATTAATTTCACTGGTTTTGCAGGCATGACAGGAAGGAAATTTGTCTTGTGTCAGTTGGACACTGACTCTGGCATTTTAGTGCGCTGGAAATTAATTCGCCGATTACACCAGACGACTGAAAAATGATTTTCTTCCTGCAATACGACAAAAGCAAGTACTAAACAAATGTTGGAGTTATAGTATCAGTACTTATGTGAATTTCTGGTTGGCACTAGCGGGCTGTGGCCTTCCATCTTGGCTCTCTGCCTGCCTTGTGGCTTTTGCTTCCCCACTGTGCTTCAACACAACTTAAAAACAAACAACAACAGAAAATGTGTGAAACGGACAGAGGCAGGCAAATATGCCTGCTGCATTCAGTTCAGTTTCCGCTTGCAGTATGTTGGCAGGGTGGAGCAAAGGAAGGCACCTTCACCCACAGATGAGGGGGTACCTTAGTTCACAGGTCGTGGCATTTTTAGGTGTGCTGCAGGAGAGTCTGCCAGACGTAAAGCTTCAAAATGACAATGAGACTTGCTTTTAAAAGGCTGCGTCTGAGTCATTAAAGCCTGTACATTTGGTTTTTTAATGGTAAACTGCAGTCTGCTTACTGAGCACTGGGAATCATTGACTTCATCTCCCTGAATTCTGCATCACTTTACTGCTCTGTCCTCCCTCGAGAGCATTTTTCTTTCCGAAGCAGGTAGCTTCATCACTGAATAGAGCAAAGAAGAATGTCCTTGATTGAGGAGCCCGAATGAAACCTGAGCGGATGTTAATTAGTAATTCATTTTGTATTCATTTAGCACGCTGCGGTACTGTGAATGCCCTGTGTAAAGATCACTGACCCTGCGCCCACAGTGATGTTATTTTCAATGAGAGTTGCACGGGTATTCTGCCCGACCACAGAAATTGCTTATTTATATAGGACAAAAAAAGATGCAGAGACCTTGTGGGTGGCGTATATACTGTAATGCGTCTTTCCATAGAAACTGGGAGGAGAGGGCTAAAACTGATTTGGGATTTCACCTTGTGGAGAAACAAAAACAGCTCCTCTTTGCATTTGACAGGAAATAAAAATGTGTAGGAACCCATATGGAGCCTATAGAGGTAGATGAGCCTTAAACAAGCAGTCTGGAGCGTCACGCAGCAGCGGCGGGAGCGGATGGATGTTTTCCACACAGCAGGGCCGTCTCAATATTGTCGACTTGTTGCTTCCTCACTGAGATTTTGAAGCCTTTAGGCGCTTAAGAGCTTAAGGGTCCTAAATTGAAATTGGGTTAATTCCGATTAGACCGTCCGTGGACGGCACATCAGGACCCCCGCGCTCTGACCAAATGCGCTCTGGTGTTCGTCAGCCCCTTCCCTGCTGACAAAGATGAAGAGCAACAGTTGTCTCACAGATCGCTACGCTGTTGCATGTTTGCGTCACTTCTACGGTGCATATATGGCTGCGCATGTCAGGTGACGACACAGCGGCTGCATAATCGCACGTCTCCAGGCTGATTTATGTTCGCAGAGGTTTTCATTTCCGACTTTATCTGTGCGGTGTGGCTGCAGCGAGCGCCTGATCATCACTCACTTTGAAAGTCATCAGTTATTTTCACCACTGCGGGTTCTTTTGTCAGACACGGACTTCACACACGTCAGTAAGAGCTAAATAACAGCTATATGTGTGTGAAAGATGTGTGGTTTTAATTAAAATGCACTGGGAGTCATTCAGTGACACTTGCATGCAGAGGAAATGACGGAGGAACAAAAGAATTTATGTGTAAACGATGATGGTTTTTAGCTGAGGTCACCGTGTTTACTGTTTGTCTTGAGAGGTTCGACTCACTAGGTGCGCCGATAGGCTGTTTCAGATGCCTCTTTATTTGTCCAGGGAGCGTCTGCCTGCTCGGTCCCGCTGTTGAGGTTGAGCTTTTTTTATTGGAAATAGGGACAACACATATTAATGAACACTTACGTGTACATATGCAAGATTATAGCCAATGGCATGTCGTGATCGGTCTCTGGCAGCACCAGACAGGTAAACAATACTTTTAAAAGCCTGATTAGACTGAATCATTGGACAGGGAACGGAATGTTTAATCATTCACTCAGGGGGTTCTTCAGAAAGAGAAATAAAAGCTTTCCCTCCTCATTCATGGCTCTGGATTTTTTTTAGGAGACTACTCAGATTTTGTGACAATTTAATCACTGATCATGTTCTGTGTTTTAAATGGAGGTTTAGCACATGCAGGACTCACATTAGAACTAATTGTGTTTGTTTATAAAAACCACTTAATCACTGTAATTGAGCAACTCCTTTAATGTACATTTATGCTGACATGTAAAAAGTAAAACATTGCGGCTTTAATTTTAGTACATTAATTCACTTTATCTTCTGCGCAGTCACGCTTGCAGTCATGTCTCCACAGTTAAGGGCCAACATCTCCAAAAACCTCTAATTCACTGTGTTTTTGCACAACTTTTGATTATGTCCATAGTTTGCGGTGGGTTTTTTTCCTCACACTGTCCCTGGATGCTGACGTCTCGTCCCACCACTTTTCTTTTCCTCCACCAACAAATGTTTGACTTCAAAGTCTTTCCTGCTTTTGTACGGACACACACATGGTCTTTATCCAATCATGTGCCCGCATGCAGCGCCGTGACTCATGTGTGGTGGATTCCAGCTAGATCTTATTTGGCAATGATTTAAGGAAGCTTTTTTTATGCAATATGAAATAATACAGTCTTCGTGGGTATTTTGATCCAAAAATATATGATCAAGAAGCTCAGGACAGAATAGAAATTTAATCAAATTCAGGCTGTTTTGCTTACAGTCGTCTTTTTCATGTGAAATATCATGGGAAACTATTCATTCTTGCTGTATTTTTTTTTAAAAATGAAATGAAATAAAAATCTTACATCATAGAATAGGTCGTGTGCTTGTGCTGTTGGCTCGGGCCCAGGGTCATGACGGGAAACAAAATTAATTTCTTTTTAAATTACCCCTCTCCATTCAGGGATTTCATGAAAAGGATTTGAAAGAGCTTTTTTTCTTAAATCAGTCAATAAATACCAGTAAATATGGGATTTTATCATATTCATTGTTTTGTTATAATAGATATATGATGCGCATATAAAAGAATGAAAATTATCTGCATAGTGATTGAATTCAAACATGATTATTCTAATTGATTTCCTTTGTATTTACTCCAAAGCAATCTATATAAATGATGCAATTTTTTTAGCCCTATAATGTTGCCAAAAAACCCTTCAAAATTGAAGAAAAAGGCTCTAAAACAGGAAGATATGACATCGACTATCAAAACAGGCAGGCCTAAATTCTCAAATTCAAGGTTCCTCTTAATATCCAATAACTGCCGTTTGGTTCAGAGTTCAGACCAGCAGCCAGTGTTAGCTGTTAAAGATGTCCCTGATCACATTGTGAGTACGGCTCGATCAAAACGCAAAACACTGGCTGAACGTCAGTGTGGGACGTGTGCTGTGCCGCTCCCCGTCCCGGAGACAAACACAAAGCAGTCAACTCATGGCCAGTCTGTGGCCACAGGCATCCTGAAAATGAGTCCTCGAAGAACTGCCGGGAGGAACTGTCACTTTTTCCGAGTGATGTCCAGTCAGGAAACTTCCTGTGCGTTTTTCAGAATGACAGTGGAGCCTTTGAAACCTGTGTGAGCGCAGCAAAGAGTCGAGGCGCTTTTCACCGTTGGACGGGGCTCAGCTCATGTTCCCACTAACTTTAACGTAATTATGAAGAACATGATAATAAAACAGGAATCACCAGTAAGTGGACATGGTGGGTCATGCATTATGGATTATATTTCTATTTCTGCCAATTTGTGCCTGTGTTGATTGTGATTGGTATTTCTATTTTTTGCTTTCTAAAAACAAAACGAACAAAAAAATGATTTAAAGAACAATTAGGAAGCGGACTTTGACCTAGCTCAGGAAGCAAAAGTTGAAATCAGATTCGCAAAGCCTTTCTGGAGTTCAGCTCTGTCTGAGTTGTAGTTAATGAAGTGAGAATGGTGCGCGCACGCGTGCACGCGCACGTGTGTGGGCATGTAGTCCTGTGTGTGTCTCTTGATTAATTAATTTAGCTCCACATAGAAGAAAATGGCTGTGCTGCAATAAGATGGTGAATAAATGGACCTGTAGAACTGTTTTTAGCAGATGCCTCTAAACCAAAAGGGCTTTTGGTTTCTTATCTTATTTGATGTTCTGAGGTCTGGATTTTCCTCCCTAAAGATTAACAGCTTCTGACTGAATCTGAGGGGGCAAGAAGTTCTTAACAGCCGTGTGTTTTAGCAATTCACAACGCTTCCTCTTGTTTTGCTGCTGTGTGTCGAGTGATCAGATTTTCTACAAAAAAAAAAAAGGTCTCTGAGCTTTTGCGTCAGCTGAATCTACACAACACAGGGTGAACCAGACTTTACTCATTTTCCTGTCACGAGCCACTAGAGGATGGGAGAGTGCAGAAAGAGGGGACGCAGGAGGAGTCATCCTTTCTCGTCCAGCTGCCAGCTCCGTCCACTCCAGGCTTGTGTCCTCTGCCTGATGTCGACAGGAGAACTGTTGCATCAGATGTGTTTCAGAGAAAGATGTCAAATGTTTTCCTGTGGAGCGTGCTCCTAAATTTAGATGGATCCACGTCCTTCCCCACATTCTCCACTCTCGCTCCAGTAATTCCTCATATATCATCTCTATCTTGTCTTGATCTTCAACAGTGTTCACGGCTGCGATTTAAAATAGCAAATTCTCGTTATTTTTACATCCGAGAGTTTGTCCATGTTCATCGTCTACTTGCCGTTAACCACGACTCAGCCGCGCAATATGCAGATATTTGGCCAAAAAACCCCGGTGAAATGAAATGATTGTGAGTTGAAACCAAGAGCGACACACTGTCACGGAATAAATGAATAAATTCTCAGGGAATAATGAAAATGTTGTTTGTTGCCTGCTGTGCAAGTTTTTGTTTTTTGTACTTGCTTTCTCCCCCCCTACACACACACACACACACACAAACACACACACACACACACACACCAAAAAAGGAGATTAAAAAATATAAACAATACTACCGGTATTGTATTATCCTTATCTTATTGTGCTCTTTGAAATTGTAAAATCAAATTTGCAAGTGAGGTTTGGTCTTCATGTTTAGAGTAATTTACTGCAACATGCTGCACTGATATCATTTTAGACAATTGTTACTAATTGTGCTTATTTTTCCCTGACGAATGATCAGAAAGCTTCAGCACCAGATCTGAGGGCTTTATGAGTAGTCCCACTCAGGCAGCTTTTACTGTTGCTGCTGTCCATTATTTCATTCGGCAGCTCCACTGTTATTTGATTTGTGATAGACTTGTGTTAAATGAGCTGTGGGCACTGCAGAACATTAAAATGACACCAGCCTATAACTTACTGTCCAACCCAGCCCTCATCATGGAGACGCCTTTTGCCTCTCAGCTGTTGAATTTGCCTCCTTAAATAACAACAGATGAGACCTGACGTGTTTTTCTGTGTTTCATGAGTGCTTCAGGTCTGTTAAAGCCGCCCTGTCTCCCTCTCCGTCTCTCTCATCTCCGCAGGAGTCGGAAGATCCAGATCCGGAACATTCCACCTCATCTACAGTGGGAGGTCAGTGAGTGTGAAAGAGTCTGTGAGAGAGTGACGCTCTGTTCAAGGACCGTGACATAACTAGCCGATAAGTCATCAGTTCTTATACTGTTGGTGTTGGTGCGTCAGTGTTTACGTCTCTTGCTTTGTGCATGTATGTCTGTGTGTGTGTCTGTGTGTTTGTGTGTGTGTCTGTGTGTGTGTCTGTTTGTGTGTGTGTGTCTGTTTGTGTGTCTGTGTCTGTGTGTTTGTGTGTGTGTTTGTGTGTGTGTGTGTGTGTGTGTTTGTGTGTGTGTGTGTGTCTGTGTGTGTTTGTGTGTGTGACACATTTGTCGAATTTATTATTTATTCACATTCAGCTGTGTACAACGCCTGCGACCGTTTTACTGATGACTAACGACAGTCTTTAACAACAGAAGATATGTGCAATTTTACGCATAAATCCCTAAATCTCTCTGCACGGTACACACGAGTGATTAAGGGCAGTTATCTACCGCGCTTCACAGCTGCCGCTTGTGTTTTTATTTATTTGTTCCTGCTTAGATTTCATTTATCGGCTTTCACATTGCAAACTAAAACATCTCAGCCAGCCAAACCTAAATTTGTGTAAATCAGTTACTAAGAAACAGCCAGTTTATCGTTTATGGCCATTGTGCAAGATTCTTGAGGACACTTGTGTCACTGATCAGACTGGTACAGCTGCCAGCAGACCTGTGTGTGTTTGTGCGCGTGTCTATTCATGTGTTTGTCTCTGCTCTGATTTCTCCCTCAGGTTTTGGATGGCCTTCTAGCTCAGCATGGTACTGTAGAGAACGTGGAACAAGGTATGGAACGAGCTCCAAAGGTCCAGTGCATACGTCTCTTTAGTCACATGTAAACAAAGACCTCCAAGGGAGACGTGTCCCCTTATGGCGTGACTTCCTCTCTACCCGCACGCCATCGTCCAACCGTAACTCTGCAAAGAACTGAACATTTATCATCTTGTCACTGTACATGTGTGTGTGGTATATGTGCTACCAATTTGACCCTGGGGTAGCACCATTTAATTAACACGCCGCCTCTATAATAAGTGCTGTGTACTTCCAGGATTATCAGTGTAGGATTAAAGCGTGCAGACGTCCAGTAGTAATGCGTCCACATGTGAGTGTGTTTAAGTCTGTAAGCGTTTACTTATGTGTGTGCATCTGCATCAGGGAGTGTGTTGTGGTACTGGGGGTGGACTCTGAAGGCGCCTGTGGTGAGGCTGTTCTTCTGTCTGATGTACTGTGTGTGTGTGTGTGTGTGTGTGTGTGTGTGTGTGTGTGTGTGTGTGTGTGTGTGCGCGCGAGAGAATCTCTGGGAACTTTTTTTTGCATCTGCATGCACATTCACATTCACTGCATCTCATCTTCTGTCCAAGAAAAGCTACCACCCACTGTATTGATGACAGGTGCTAAAAGAGTATCCAGGGAAACACACACACACACTGCTCACACACAGACACACACACACACACACGTGCGCTGCTCATTCAAGAGTTTCCCAGAGTCTGCTGTTATAACAGCGCAACTATCTGTAGGAGGTACCAGCAGCACATTACAGCCAGCCGCCTCGTGTATCTGCCCCCCTGCCCCCTGCCCCCCCCTCCTTTTGTGTGCCCATCCCAACTTCCCTTCCGCCTGTCGCGTCTGTCCGCTGGCGTCCGTGCGCTCTGGTTACGGGGTGAGTGTTTGGAGGAGTCCCAGGTCCTTGTGTGGCATGGCGAAGGCTGTCTGGCGTGGGGGGCGGGGGCAGAGCTGGCTGTCAGCACCGGGGCCAGGCACCACGCCAGGCCCCGCCCACTCGTCCTCGCTAAGCCAGACGGGCACTCTCGTCGGAGATTAACCCTTACTCACCTGCGGGTCAGCGTGCACCTCTGCGGGCTTTGTTTTCACCGAGACGCCGTCTGCAGCGTCTAATGTGACGAGCTGAGGAAAATGAAACCCAACTAGTAAAATATTAAACATTAAATAAAGCCCCAATTGGACCGTGCGTATCAGCATTTGATCCAGATTTATTGGCTGTTTGAGTTGATTTTACATGTCTGCAATTCTCTACTATTGAAGTTACATTTTATTCTAATTTATCAGAGATTTCCAGCTGTTGTTGATTGTTGAATTAAGAAAAAACCAGCTGCTGTAGGAGAAAGCAACAAGTGTTTCCCCTTAATTGGATTTTTCCTTATTGTATAAATTGTTCTGATCCTTTAAGTCCACATTTATTATTCATTTGTCCTCACCACTTTGACTCAGCATAGGTCTCTTCTTCACTAGCCCTTAACTCCAGTGTGACACATCTGCTCTGATTTTTAAGCTGTCATATTTTTTTCTGTGTCCTGCACATGGAAACCCCCCCCGTAAATATTTCAACGACTGTCAACAATTTTATGTCAGCTGTATCTTTAATTAACATGCTCTGGACTATTATATTAGTTGCTGTCTCTCTGGTATTGGACACGCTGTATTAATTTTTCTGTCACTGCCACGGTTACCTGATATTATATGAATAGATCCAGTGGATCTCTGTCTTCGTGGCAGAAACGGACACAGCTGCTCGGGCTACTGCCCATTCAGCCTGTGTCCAAGCACATGGTTATAGTTAGAAAATAGAAGAGATTGAGGATTATTGATTATATCATCTTAAAATCTCAATATAATCAGTACAATTAGCCAGCCTGTTTGATTCAGCTCAATTACAACATGTATTGAATGATTAAATAAGGCCTTCTTTCAGAATTTTTAAAAATATTTTGATGCCTCATTGTTGCCTCATCTGTCTTTTTGTGCAGAGTACAAGAGACCACAGTGAGACGCCAGGGTCTGTCACACAGAAATTGCCACACAGTCAAGCGATAATCAAGCTCACGCCAGTGCTTTATTGTTCCAAACCTGAATACTATTCCTTTTAAATTATGCAATGTCTTAATCAGGGATTAATGAATTCACCTCAGTGTTAATAGTTGCGTGCTGCAGTGGTGGATTTCTTTGTGTTTGAACTGTAGCTGTACAAGCCTGCAGAGAAACCAGTGGTGTCTGGAGGACTGCCAGTGTGGTGCGGCTGGTATAGATTAGCCTCTGTGGATCACCACAGAAACCTGAACACGTCTCACCTGCGGCAACAGAAGCGACCGGCCTCGTACCTGCACACCTCTACTCACCGTGTCTCCTGTTTCTCTTTTTCCCTCTGTCATCCTTGCAGTGAACACCGATACGGAAACGGCGGTGGTGAATGTGACATACTCAACAAAGGAGGAAGCTAAAGAGTAAGTCGCACACATGTCGGCGCAGCTGTGCACCAAGTGCGATGCTCCATTGTGATGTTTTCTAAATATACTGTATTATCAATCCCCAGAGCCATCGAGAAGTTAACGGGACACCAGTTTGACGACTACTCTTTCAAGGTGTCGTATATTGCAGACATGGACGCTGCTCCGCCCGATCAGGCTCCCCGCACAAGACGCGGAGGTCGATTGTCACGGAATCAAGGTGCCTCACAGCCCGGGCCCTCGGGAGAATTTGGTGCTCCGCGCACAACACAACAGGACCTACGCATCATCGTGCCTACTCAGTATGTGGGAGCCATCATCGGCAAGGAGGGCCTCACCATCAAGAATGTCACCAAGCAGACACAGTCCAAGTAAGCCGCTGTCTCTTGGCATGTTTTTGTTGGCCGGTTTTATCTACCATGGCGTTTAAGCTTCCAGGTAATCGACTCATTGTGTTTGTTTTTGCCTGCCAGGGTGGACATCCATCGAAAAGAGAATGCAGGTGCCGCAGAGAAGCCCATCACCATCCACTCGACCCCCGAGGGCTGCTCCGCCGCCTGTCGTATGATCATGGAAATCATGCAGAAAGAGGCCAATGAGACCAAGGCGTGAGTCGACATGTTTGAGCGTTCCCACATGTGTCTGTAAAACTGCTGAACATGTATGCACTCACGCCGAGCTTAACCTGAATGTCCACATGGCTGTAATCTTATCCTTTAACCTGCCTGCACATCTTTTAATCTCGCCGTGGAGCCGTTGAGACCACTCACCACCAGCTACGGTACACCTGACACAAAGGCTAACACGTGATGACAGCTTAGCCTTAAGGAAACAGGCCAACATGGTTGAGACGTTTAACAACACACTGCACCTTTTACACTCTTCTCATCCATCTACCTTTGATTTTCAACAAAAACAATATTTCTCTTTGTTGTAATGTACTGTGGGAAAAGATCCAGTAGCTCTATACATTAGCCTGCAAGGCTGGACGCCACATGCGTGGCAGAAAAATGGTCTGACAGTTATAAGGTTACTAACTTGCAAGTTAATTTGTCAAAAAGACAACGCTGTGGTCTCCACTGCACCATTGGATACTTTACTCCTGATTGGATGATAAATGCTGGTGCGTGTGAATTCTGAAACAGTGGTGCTTTCTAATTCAACATTTACAATGTCGTGTGCAAGTTCTGAATTTAATCTTGAATGTTATGCTAATATACACACATTACTAGTATGTATTTAAAAGTGCCTTTAAGTCAATACGTCCTCTTTTATTCTCTGTTGGATTCACATAGCTAGAAGCACTTTTCTTCAGATAATAGCAACAAAAGTACCACTCGGGAGAACCTCTTTCATCATGTAACCAAAACTACGTGTGTTTGTTGGTGTAGGATGGAAGACATCCCTCTGAAGATCATCGCTAGCAACAACTACATAGGCCGGCTGATTGGAAAGCAGGGCCGCAACCTGAAGAAGATCGAGGAGGAGACAGGGACCAAGATTACCATCTCCTCGTAAGTCCCAGCTCCTGACTTCTCCTTCCCACACGCATGAGCTGTGATCCCTCAGTTTTATTACGCGACGTGCAGATGTTTCTGTCACTGTGCCACACCTTTCTCCCCTGCTCATTAGCAGCACGTGGTTGATAAAAAGGTTGGTAAAGAGTTGGTCACTGCTGCATCGCCTCATGAAAGGCATATCAGGGGTGGGGGCACAGCCCATTTCATAGATTGTGCTCAACAACCTTTGCTCATTTCTGGCTACTGATTTTTTTTGTGTATCAAATGAGCCTCAAACAATTGGAGAGAATGAGAGAAGAGTCGTGTGGAAATTTGAACTGAACTTTTCAAGTTTTATTGTAAACTAAAAGCCGAACAGTGCGGTGGCATTTTACGAACCACCGCGGGAGTGTTGTAACATTATGGACACAAACAAAGTCAGCAATCTTTTTACACCACAAGTACAGTACGCATCAGTCACAAAGGCTGCAGCATCCTTTCTGACACAAGTCACGTAAATAGTTCCGGACTCTCAGTTTTTACACTTATTAGTCTGTATTAAAACACTTGGCTGTTACTCTTTTTGCGACATAATTTTTGATTGGTTCCTTTAGATTAATAACCAACAAATGCTGATACGAAACACAGTACAAAACTGCGTGCAACATCATATTACCATGTGACACAGACGACTTACTCACCGATTGGAATGATTTCTAGAATAAAGGAATTCCAGATCGGTAGAGGTCAACATTTAAGCTACGCTTAGTGTTTTAATCTGCTGTAATGAGTTCCATATTTATTGAGGGAAATAGAATAAAATATAATGTATTAATCTAATGAGAGGAAATTACTGTCTTGAGTAGAATATTCATAATTTTGTTTACTGAGTTAATTCAATAAAACAGAATGGTGTGTCACCACTTTCTCTGATGGCGTGAAAGTGAAACCAGTAAATAAGTGAGAGGGCAAAAACAGCTCCTATTATGGAGACATTAGAGAGCTGAGCAGAATAATCACATGCAATGTGCTGTTGACTATGCAGGTGAGTAGGCCTTTAAAAACCCCACCCAAATGCAGACAAAAGCCCCTCCTATTTGTAATTTGATACCCTGAAAGGGCTGAAAAAGACATTTCAACATGAGCCAAAGTCTACTGTTAAATGTAAATGGTGACATTTGTAGCATTTTACCTTGAACACAAATGACTCCAGGCTTCTTTAAACCGTGTGTCAATATAATGAATAATAAATGTCTGTCGTGTTTGTTTGGAAACAAGTTGATATCTAATGAGAGGACGCTTTTACACATTATTATGGGAAAAATCTAAAAATGCTAATTTTGACGATATTTGTTGCTTATATCTGAGAGGTGGCTTATTTTGAATTAGATAGTCTTATTTTTTAATGTTAGTCACATCTGCAGACCAGAAAATGATTTGCGTAGTTACTTATGCATATCACTAATGTGTATGTTTGTCTGTATATATGTGTGCGCGCGTGTTTGTGTGTGTGTGCGTGTGTGTGCTTGTGTGTGTCTGTGTGTGCGTGTGTGTGTGAGATCTTCCTTGCAGGTTACAGGACTTAAACATTTACAACAATGAGAGGACCATCACAGTGAAGGGAAGCCTGGAGGCGTGCTGCAACGCCGAGGTGGAGATCATGAAGAAGCTGAGGGAAGCCTACGAAAACGACATAGCTGCTATAAATGTAAGCTGAACTTGAAGGTTATCCATCAGCAGGCTTCTCAGACACTCCGTGGTTGACTCAGGCTGACAGGTGAATGTCGGGAGAGGAGTGCTATCAACAGCGGGAGGGCGTTCCCTCCCCATTCATTATATTAGCAGCAGCATCACTAAAGCATCCGCTCGCTAATGGATAACGGTAAACGATCAGAGAGCAGCTCATTGGTGAGGAGCTTGTTTGAGCTCAGCGGGCCTGTGTTTGTATGTTCCTCTATGACTCACACTCACTTTCCTGCTGCGTTGGTCTGTGTTCTTTCTGTAACGCACCACGTTTCCCAGCATGCATCTGATAACTGCAGGCCGCCAGCTCTCACCTCGCTCCTCTTTCACACTGCTCTGATGACATCACTAGTGCTGCAGTGCAGAGGTCAAACTCTGGAAGGGAGGAGATAGCGACGATAGCGCACACTGCACCCTTCCCTTTGCATTATAGTGATGCTGATAAAGCCGCTGCAGTCAGGGCGCCGATTTTAAGCAGACAGTCGATGGACTGTCAGAGACCTGAGATCCCTGCTTCTGCCTTTCTTTTTCCTCATGAACACATCCTAATAATTCTGGGCCTATAAAAAGGTGCCGTGCATCCTTTGCTTGGATTTCTCTGATGGGTGTGAACAGCTCTGGCACCTGTCAGGGGGAGTACTGACTCCACAGCAAGTGATGAGGGCCATCTAGTGCAACATGGCGGATATTACATGAAGGGAGTCAAACCAGATGACGTGCAATGTCATTTTAAAAAGGTCCTTTTAAATTCAAAAAGTACTGTAATGGATCAATGAGAAGAACTGAGTGATGTAACAATTTTAATTAAAAAAAAACACCCTCTAGATAGCAGAAGTTTTAGTCTTGAACCTTTTTTTAAATCTCCATGATCTAAATCTCCTCTCCCCAGCAGCAAACCAGCCTCATCCCAGGCCTGAACCTGAATGCACTCGGAATCTTCTCCTCCACCCTGCCAGTGCTCTCCCCAGCCGCTGGGCCTCGCAGCACCATGCCACCTGTGGGACCAGCAGGATACAATCCTTTCTTAGTGCGTATGCTCTGCATTTGTATTCATCTTTGGAAAAGATGCACATTCAGCTCGACTGAAGATTTGAAAATGTTGCGGCGGGGGTTCTAACTCGCATGCACACGCTGTCTGCCAGGGGACTATGTTGATTTATACCTGTTGAGTGTGGCTGTTTGTCACGATATCTGCATTCTTACCATTGGAATACGATGTGGCTCAGACTACCCCCGACTGTGGGGTTTACACTGCCAGCGTAGAGACGCCATGATTATTTCACACTTATAAAGCAAACAAATGTCTTTCCCCACGATGTTGTGTGCTGTGTGGAGGCAGCAGAATTCCCCCAGATGAGTCAGTTGATCTGTAAAAACAAAGTCTCCACTCACTGCCTGATGAGGTCAAGCTGGAACGGTGTGAGACAGCGTGTGAGAATGTGCGTGCGTGCTCCATGGTTAAGGAAGCGGGGGTGTGATTCACTCAGAGTTCCCTCTAAATTAATAGATAAATAAAGGTGAACCATAAAAAGGAAAGCATGAATTGTATATGTGCATGTGGTGTCACGGCTCGATGGGTCTGACTCTCGCTCTGGTTCCAGGGTCACTCCTCACATCTCAGCAGCTTGTACGGGGTCCCTCCAGCAAGTGCCATCCCCCACCAGCACGCGGTATGTCTTCCTAGAAGCTGCACTGATGTCCGTAGATCAGGGCTCTTCAAACCAACTTTTGGGATGCATCTTATAAAGTTCAGCGATTGATTATTTTTATGTTGCTTTTATCAGGCTCAAGAGCAAGAGGTTGCCTACCTTTTTATTCCAACTCAGGCTGTCGGGGCCCTGATCGGAAAGAAGGGTCAGCACATCAAACAACTTGCCCATTTCGCTGGTGCGTCTATCAAGGTGAGATTTCCAGTGCCGACCGCGTGAGCAAACAAATGCGATTTTATTCGGGCGAAAGAGCCATTCTTGCTGGACCAGTACTTCCTCTTGACAAACATTTATAATGAAAATCAGGAATGCTGTCTTTAATTACCCCAATAACGTGTGTGTGTGTGTGTGTGTCAGATTGCCCCAGCTGAAATGCCAGATGCTACTGAGAGGATGGTTATCATTACTGGGACACCAGAGGCTCAGTTTAAGGTAATTTCTAAAGGAAATATTGTAATATGAAGTGATTGATTATGATCGATTATTCATCATTTTATACCATATAGTAAAAAGCACTGGATCACTGTCTCTCTATTTTCCCCAGTCTCTCCTTGCCTCATTCCCTCCTCTTTATTCCAGGCCCAAGGTCGGATATTTGGGAAGCTGAAGGAGGAGAACATTTTCACGGGGAAGGAGGAAGTACGGCTGGAGACGCACATCAAGGTTCCCTCCACTGCAGCTGGCAGAGTCATCGGCAAAGGTGGCAAGACGGTGAGCTGCGATTTGAAAGTTACTCAATTAGTGTCAAGGCTGGAAGTCAAACATTTATGCCTCTTAGATTAACGACAATACTTTCATGTTCAAAAGTGGCACTTGGATGTTTTACTGTGATACAAGTGATTTTTTTATTGATTTTTTGGTTCTTAAGTGAATAACTCTAGGCCAAAGAGCGCCTGGTTGACTTTGTTTTATTCAGGACTGTTTCGGTTTACTATAATTTGATACTCTGTCTCTGAAAGTGAGGAGTAGAGGAGTAATTTGAAGCCTCTGACGAGTCTTTTTGTCCTCAGGTGAACGAGCTGCAGAGCCTCACGAGCGCTGAGGTCATCGTACCGCGGGACCAAACTCCGGACGAAAAAAATGAGGTTGTCGTGAAAATCTGCGGGCATTTTTTTGCCAACCAGGTGCTTAATAATCACTCTTTAATGACTGACAAAGCAACAACGATTTAAAAGTTGCAAATGATAAACTCTTATGGGGAAAGAATTGATCCTGCTTTATGGAGCTTTATTCTGTCTCACGTTGCCTCTGGTTCTGCTCAAACAGACTGCACAGAGGAAGATTCGGGAGATCATTCAGCAGGTCAAACAGCAGGAACAGAAGCACCAGCAGGGTGCCGCCGTGTCACCGCAACACTCCAAGTGACCAGCAGGGCGGCTTCAGCAGGCACCAGCCAATGAATGTAGCCCTCCCCGAACGGACAGAGACCTACCCAGAAAAAGGCCGAAGCCAGGGGGGACGTGCAGGGCAGACCAGCAGCACCAGTACAAACCAAAGAACTTCATTTTGGGGAAAACATGTGAGAGCCAAAGGCTGAGGGCGTTTCGTTTGTGTGCACTGTCAGCCCTGTGAGAGGAGACAGAGTAGGAGAAGCCGCACTGGTATCATAACCATAAAAGAGACCGAAACCAACAAAAAATATAAAATAATGGTGGAAACAGGTGTCTTGACAGTTAAAAGTTAATGAGGAATTTGTGTATTACCCTTGTCTCCCTGAAATAACATAATGGAAAAAATGGAAAGAGTAACTGTATTAACACGAGAGTATGCAATTGACCTGACATTTCAGGTCAAAAGGAGACGAGTGGCAATGGACGCCTTCTCTCACAAGACTTAATCAGATCCTTGGCAGTATTAATACAGTAGAGGAGTACATTGACATGTGTTGAGAGTGTGCACTGTTATTTTTTAAAATTTTGGATCAAAATGTACAACTCTGTGTAGCCTTTTTAAAAAAAACAAAAAAAAACAACAGAAAGTTTGTTTTTACTCACATTATAGGCCGCTAAACTCGCAAAAAGATTTAAACCCTCCCTCTGTTAATATAAGTCTGTCTAACAAGCCTGTGTGTGCCATTGCAAAAGAACCCCCCCCCACCATTCTTTTACTTTTTCTCTGACCTTTTCTGCTTTGTTGCATCATAATCTCCTCTGGTATCATGTTATAAAACATCTTCTATTCTTCTTTTAGCCTTTTAAATACAAAAGAGGGATCATTCCCCCCCCCCCTTCCCCGGATAAATGGTGGATTACGCGTCCATGCCGCACGTTAGTCGACATCTGTGCTCGTCCCTGTGTATTGTGTAAAAAAATAATAATATATTGTAAGGAAGTTGCTAAAGGCGTTTCTTCCCCCTGGGTTCAGATATTGTCTAACGTCAAATGTTTAAAAACAGCCCAACACATTATTAAAAACGCCATGTTTTAATTTCCCATGAAATCACAAAAGCAGCACAAAATGCCAATGGAAGAGGGCCCAGAACGGAGCAGGGGTGTGTCAGTAGGAGTGCAGGTGCATGGTGTGTGGAGAGGAAGTGAGGAGCACGTCGTCCCTCCCTGGGGGCTTCGTGCGGGCTTGAACCTGTCCTGTTGGGAAGCTAGCTTAAACGGCGTGACAGCCGTGAATGTACGACACGCAGCCTTTGTCACACCCCCGTCTCCATGGCATCCAGGCCGACATTGTCGCTCATGTGGTTGTGTGGCTACCTGTTGCGACCTGGCTGGAGACGCAGATCCAGCTGCCCCTTTTTTGTGCTTCACATTGGAAACCATGGAAGCTTGCTGCCTTAATTTTGTCACCTTTCACCCATTTGCTGCATCTTCCAAATGTAGGGTTATTGCCAATATGCACAGCTTCCTCCATGAGTTTGTATGCGTGCTTGTGAGTGTGAGAGAGTGTGTGTGTGTGTGTATATATAAAGATATATATACATAAACAGAGAAAGTAATATTTATGAATCTATTTTTTCCTATTTTGTGATGAGAGCTATTGATTAAAAAAAACAAACAAATAAGTCCTTTTCTTTTTTCCTCAGTGGGACACTGCCATATTATTTTGAAGGGAAGCGTTTATTTTTCTTGAACCTAGACTATGAAATAAAAACCTGAAAAAAATAGGAAAACAGTGAAGTGAACCACCGCGTTAACTTTAATCAGGATGTGAACAGTGCGCATGTCAGTATTGTGATCTACCTCAGGCTTCAGGGTACCTCAATCCAACCTTTCATTTCCTCTAATCCCAATTTTTTATGCCTTGTTGACAGATCATTTTGAGCGTTTTACTTTTTAATGAAAACTACAACAACAAAAAAAAAAGAACAAGAGAAAATGTCAGCAGTAATCTCTAAATACTTGAGTTCCAGCCCACTAGTGAACCTTTTTAACCCGTAGTCGACTATTGTGGCCTGGGCCGACCTTTTCAATCAAGTAATTGACTTTCAAAGTTGTTGTTTTTGTTCTTGTTGCTAGGTAGGAATGAAGAGGGGGTACGTACATGCCCGAAGAGGTTCTGAATGTGTATGTTGTGTACTGATTTCACCTTTCTGATTAAAAAAAGAAGAAAAATACCCTAAACTGAACAAAACAATTTAAAAAAAAATCAACAAAAAAAAAATCCAGTTGTTAGAAACTAACCAACTGTACCTCCAGGATTGTTTGATTCTTTTTTTTTTTTAAATGAAGTTTGTTCACTTGAGAAAGAATTTTCTAACAATTCAATTTACCAGCTCTGACAATAGCACACTCTGGGGTTCATTTCAAGACAAGACAAAGCTGCAAAAATCCAGTTAGGACTCTGGAACGTGGGGAACAACCTTTGTCTTCTGTGTAGTGTTTAGAGTGGAACTGGCACGACAACATCGGTGTATCTCTGTAAACAATCGTGTCTCACATGTTTTTTTGTAATCAGGCTGTCTGCTCCTCTGTTATCAGAAAGGTTTAGTGACCTGTAATTGGTGTTTTCCGCAGATTTCTTTTGCCGTACCTCTCAAAATGACCAACCTTTTAACCTACATACAGCCCAGTGACCGTTAATCCTCTGCTGTCTCCAGCTTTTGTCAGGACAGATGTAGTTGTGTCCCCACGAACACGGACCAGTTAACTTATAAGGTCTATCGAACTCACACAATGCCTGAGGCTGCTTGAGGAAGAGCCCCCCCCCCACAGACAGCCAGTACAGTACCTCAGTGAGAGCAGCTCAGCAGACGCGACGGTCACCTTGGCGTCGTTGTGGTGGTCTTCACTGTGGGGCAGCAGGAGCTTGTCACCCAGCGCTGGTCAGCAGAGGTCGAGGGTCTCTGGTCGCGTCACAGAGGGCTCCCCGTCTCTTTCCCTCTCGTGCAGTTAGTGCAGGCTTTCTTCCAGTTTGTTTGATTTCACTTTGGCGTCTGTCAGCCCGAGGCTTGTAGAGACAAGTTTGGTTGGGTTTTTTTTGATTATCACATGTTTTCATCAAGGATTGGTGTTACTAGGCTTTGTGAGCTGTTGTTACATTAATATTCAGTACCAGAATGCCGCAGTTATTTATACACATCACTGATGTATTGTGCTGTTAGTCACATCACAGTGCTGGTCGGATGTTTTAGGCTCCTCTTAAATTCTTCCATCAATCCGGTTTCCTTGTCAGTTACACTGATATTAATATGTACTGTAGTCTGGAGCATTAGCTGGGAACCTTGTTTTAATCTTCATTCCTTTAGATCACTACCAATCACCTTACGTTGGGAATCTGGACTGCAAACAGCAAATAAATGACTCCGTCTTTGGGGATGAATTCAACAATCATTTTAAACTGACAGATTATACGAGGAAGAATCTAGTACAAGTCGGACCTGGGTGAGGGTAGAATCACAGTGGTGTCGTTTTTCTGGTCTTGATGTTTCATGAAAAATCACAAAGTATTGCATGAGACTGATGTAGGAGATCCACTACATTTTAGACTTCTTATGGCACCGGACCTGTTTTCTTATGGCCCCACACCTCCCCGTCTCAAAATTTCCTGAGGGCCAAAAAAGGTCCCGAACACCTCAAAGTAATCAGTAACTGTTTGCTGGTGGGACATTGGATCCAGTCTTCATATACACATGTTGGATCGATGTCTTCTGGTACCGGTCACACTGTTGTTTTGAGCTGTGAGTGAACTGTATTGCTGAGCAACCTGGAACTGAGCAATAAAGAATATTTGGGGAAAAACTGTTTTATTCTTTTTTTCCCTTCCACTTCCTCAATGAAGAGGACCAACACTTTTACAGAGTGCTGGTGGAATCACTGTCAGAGGTTGATAATCACACTTGGCCCCAACATTAATATGCAATCCTCACAATTCGAATATCAAAAGGATGCAAAAATCAGCGAGTACAAATACACTTTCTAATCACAACTGCCACACCAACAGCGTTGAACTGTAGTGTTTTTGTCAGGATTCAGGGCAAACAGACTTGCAGCTATTGAGAAGAACATCACCCATGAATGTTTAACAGCTCAGAGGTGATAACTCAGAAGAATATCATCAGAAATTGAATAAAAGAAAGGCCAATTCTGATAACCTCTGGAAAACTTTACAAGTTCCAGTTACCATGGTGATCTATTCAGATTAGCATTGAGCTCGTGCCACTAACCTCCTGCTAGTGAGTTACAGTTGGTGAAAAGAAAATACAAACATCAGGATATTAAAGAAACAGTAAGGCTTAGTTTTGGATAGAGACCCACAGCAGTCTTCATCCAGGACTTAAAAGCAACTGAAAAACATGATTGTCAAACAAGCGAAAACATCAAGTGTGTAGTATAAACGGCAGTAAACAGGGATGATTAAAATCACAATCATTTCAACCAGCCAGCCACCACAGATGGGAAGGCTGTTGCATCAACCTTCCCTCAAGTCCCCGCTGGAGGTAGAAGTTTAACAACATGGCTTAAAACAGCAGCTCAGATACTGTATTAAAGTCGGCAGAGGAAAGCTTCTGTCCAATCCTCACCTCCCTCCATCACTGCTGTACTTTCCCACAAATACAGCACACACAGAAATCGAGACACAGAGATACCAACACTGCAACCAGGAAAACATCTGGATTTAAACAGCAGTTTCAGTTCTCTTTTTTAAAAAAAATCTTCCCCCCTCGAAACGGCTCTAAAGACGTAAAATACCAGTTAAAATCAGTTAAAAGGCACGATGTCACACGCGTGCACACAGTTCATATAAAGAGACACCAAGCATGGGGCATCAGGGCAGATAAAAAGGGAGTATTCCAGTATTCCCAGAAATGATCACTGGACCTTCTTCTCTGTGAGCCCGTTCGTTGACCTAACATCCAGTTTGAGACGCCTCTGACTGAAGCGGCGAATAAGAGCACTGGGTACCAGAGCCATGCAGGCGATGCCTAGCAGCTGCAAAAGACGCTCCCACGAGACCAAGTCGTCAAGCGATGACACCTCAGAGAGCATGACACCTGTCTGGACGCAGATGAAGTTGTACGGAAGCAGCCCTGCCAAAAACAGGTGAAGAAAGGTTTACCACCTGTCCTTTTTTGCTTTTCCTACTGTACATGTATTCTGGGTGGCTAATAATTCATATTCAGCGCTGTAACAGCCCATCTACCAATCAGGTGGTCTTAATGTGCTCACCAATGAAGACAGAGCAAAAGAAGAATGTGATGGGGATGTTGACGATAGGAGCAGACATGTTGAGAAACCAGTTGGGAGTCATGGGGAAGAACCTCAGGAAAAGCAGAAAGAAAAACAAACAATCCTGGTTGTCTTCGACCTGGAAGATATAAGAAACATGGTGCAACCTGCATGTATGAAAATACCGGAGCAAGTTCGGCACTAAACACATAGGCGGCAAGAATCATATTAGCGCTTTTGTCACATTTACCTTCCTCTGTAACATGGAAACTTTATCGGGGAAGAGGTTAACAATATATTGTTTTCCAAAGGCCTGGGACAGGAGGTAGCACATAGTGGCACCCAAAGTCGTGAGCACGCAGGCGAGCAGCAGTCCTTCATACGGTCCAAATATAGCTCCAGCTAGAATGTTCTGTAAAATGACAAACGTAACAGGATGCTATTGTTGTTTGGGCAGTAATGAAGGCTGGTGTTGAGATCTAATAAATCTATTGATAGAAATGCAATCTAAGAGTTGCTTAAAGTGGAGTCACTGGGTGACGGGAGTTGTGCTGTGTGAATGTGCAGATTGAATGACTGAAAAGGGAAAACTGCCACAAACAGCTACACAGAAATTGGATTGGCATCTCTTTAATGTCTGATCTGTTTGTATATTTATAAAGAAGAGACCTGCGTGTCCTGTAAAACATGCATCTAAGACAAGTCAGTATCCACAGGCCTCAGAGACAATTTGAAACTATTTTTACCATACCAGGAATGAGGATCCAGGAATGGCGAAAGACTGCTTGTAGAGATATGCACTACAAAAGAGCAGCAGAACATATGTGCTGTGCTGCGTCTTGTAAAACTGCAGCAGCTCGGCAAGCTCCCTCAGCTCCTCCAAGTCTGCTGGAAACTTCAACCTGCAGAAACAGCCAAAATAAAGTCATGCATGTGGATAAAAGTGTCACACTGGAAATGGCAGTGTAAAGTATAGACAGCAATGACACATACCCATTTAAACACACGGAATTAGACACCAAGTTAGCAATTATACACCTAGTTTGCAAGCTAAAACCTGTACAGACACTTATTGTGAAGTTCAAAGAAAATGGTCTTATTGACTACCGTAAGTGTAGAAAGAAATAACTGTAATTTGTGACGATGTAGGGGTCGTGGTTGGAGCACAACACACCTTTTTCTTTAAGTGATGCAAAAATGTCAAATGTGTCAGTAGCTTGTGTAAAAGTAAAAACCTGCTGGGTTCCTCAGAGGTGTCAGTAGGATGATCAGATTCTGCTCCCACATGGTCCCTGTCCGCAGCGTTAAGAGGTCGCCTTCGTGGTCCAGCAGGAAGGTACAAAGACAGCGAATATAAATAAAAACTTGCTGCAACGATAACACATATGAGTCCTAAAAGGGAGCGCATGTTGTTTTCTGTGGTCTTCTCCTTCTCGCTGTCAGAGGAAGACGCAGAGATCAATAACAACGATTAGCCCTGTCCTTATTCATCTTCGTTGGTGTCTAACTTCATCTACAATCCTCATTTACTGCCACCGTGTGTTTAAAGTCGGCATCGGCACAATAATTTCACTTTCCCAATATTTTATTGACATAACCACTTATTTCATGTCTTAAGGGTATAAATTCAGGTTCGGCGTTTGGTACAGTCGCCATAGGCGGTTGTCGAGGGTGTCATCTGCTGAAGAAGACGCTTTTCCAAATAAATAAATACAGAAATAAACAGATATAAAAATTCAAGCTCTGACTTTGAAGAGAATTGTGTTTATCTTGTTACCATGTGTTGTACCATATGTTTCTGTTAGAAGTACTTTAGAAGTTAGGAATGGTAGAATCATTAGCAAGTGTAATAAAGGTCAGTTGACCCTTCCTTGACATGACTGTTGTTTAGATAGTTGGAATCAGCAGGAGACAGTCAGAAGTGTTAAACCCCCATCATTCAACGTGACAGCATAGTTTACTGGTGTTGATAGTTCCTCTGCAAGAACTGTGAACTTTGACCTGGCCATTTGTGAAACAACGGAGGACAAGGACTGTGTCAGCATCCAATGGGACTGGAAGAAGAAGACGAGGTCATCCAAGCAGAAGGACTGGATTGGACTGGACTAGCATCAATAATTTACATATGTGTTTCTATAAAAGACTGGATCAAGGGATAGTCAGGTTGTCAGACTTCATGCCCTGGCAATTGACTCTGTTATTGTAGGGTTATGAACTGGCCCGGAGCTCTGTAATATTTGTATCTTGAATTGGTTCTATTGTTAAATACATTTTGAAATTGGCATTTTTATTCTTGAAGTCTTCATTCAAAGAAGATGCGGATTAGCAGTGACACATGTGAGGTATTGCAATCCAACAACTTAAAAATAATAAACTGAAAAATATCGGGAAAATAGACATTGGAGGCTTCTCGGTAGGTGTTGCTAGATGATGCCACAAATGCCTTTGCACCAAGCAAGTCCAGGGCAGTTCAGTTTTAAATCTGGGTTTTAGCTGTTATTTAAATATCTGTTATTGTCGTTCATACCATCTAATGTTAGTTTAGTGGTTGTTTCATTTACGTCCAAAACAGCTGCTAGAGCCACCTCTGGATAGATGTGTAGCTCTCTCCTACCGCTGAGACGATGAGCTTTACCCCTCCTGTCCAGATGGGGGCGACCGTCCGTGAAGCAGTTCTGACCGCCTGAAACAGAAGAAATCTGAGGGGAGGAGGAGGGGAGGGGAGCTGTGCCAAAGGTTGTGAAAACTGGACAGAAGTTACAAAGTTCAGTTTTGACAACACGCAGGAGTCGAAAGATTTGATCGGGATAATGGCGCAGTATAGACGTGTTTCAGGCTCGGTTGGGTTGATAACTCTGCAGAATCCGCCTGTAAACGCACTGAGGTGAGCGCAGTAATCATGTTTAGTGTTTCTTAAAACGTCCTGCAGGAGCACCTTAGGTTGCAAATGTATTCATTCAAAAATTAAAAACTAGCCGATTAAAATGTCAAAACTACACGATTCTGTGCGAAGGAGAATAACGTAGTTCTTGAACAAAAACCCCAATAATTCATGAGGGTATAGTTGTTTACCAGGAGGGGGCGCAGCCAATAACAGGATGAAGTGCAACATAAACTAATGGAAGACGAGTAGATGTTTTACCAGTATTCAAAAATGTAGGAAATTTCCTCGACTTAATATTTAAACATCATTTTTGTGGAAATAAAATATTCAGATAAATTTGATTCAGCCCCACAGATTCTGTCACATGTACAATCTTCCGACCAATACAAAGAAATGGCAATTTGACATTTAAAAAAAAATTTTTTTTAAAGAAAACTGATGCTCCATTTGCTCAACTTCTAATCAATGTTCACCCGTTGCCTTTATTCCATGTAAAAAGTCCCATTTTTCTATTTTACAGTGCCTCTGTGAGGCAGGGCATTGTTGACTCAGTGAAGAGGGCACTGGGTGACCAAAAGGTAAAGTCTGTGGTCATCTGTGGACAGAATGGAGTCTTTTGTGGAGGTATGGATGGATACAACTCTAAGATCGAGACAGCGAATGAAACAGCAAATGATCTGTGATTTAATGCTATTGCAGTGTTCAGATTGGGCCCCATTAATGGCATCCTGCATATTTGATTTTATTTTAATTACAGGGGCAGACATTAGGGAGTTTGGGAGACAGATGTCAGGCCCTCCACTTGTTCCAATGATCCATGATATTGAGGCTGCAAACAAACCAGTGGTGGCGGCCATAGAAGGCAGTGCTTTAGGCGGAGGCCTTGAGCTGGCACTTGGGTGCCATTATCGAATCTCACATTCAAAGGCAGGTCCATTTTTAAGCGTCACGTTGTCTCTTTCCACATCAAATCATTTTCCTATTCATTTCTGTTCAGTTGTTTATCATTGTTTCATCATGACTATGTCCGATCAGGCCAAATTGGGGCTTCCAGAGGTGACGCTGGGTCTGCTGCCGGCTGCAGGGGGAACGCAACGTCTGCCAAGACTCATCGGTGTCCCGGCTGCTTTAAACCTCATCACCACAGGTAGCAAAGATATGATAACCTTGTCGGATTCTTTCAAACCTGACCATAAAAGGTTAGACATTAGTCATTTAAGGTATGTTAAGATAAATATTTTGATGGTAGGGTTGTTTTATTTTCATGCAGATGGTTGTCAGGTACCATTAAAATAAAAAAATACAGTGGTGTATTTAATAATTATGGACTATATAGTTAGATTGGTAAAATAAATCCTAGTCATAAAAATTATAAAAACTATCAGATTTTTTTAAATTACAGTTTACTACCAGTAACTTATTCAACCCCAACACACCCCAAAATTAAAATATTTTCCATATGGCCACACTGTGCTCCCTGAAATGCAGGTTGTTTTAGAGATGTACTGTTTGAGAAGAAACCTTCAGTTACAGCTGAAAAATGAGTAATTATTATAAAACCAACAATCTTAATATAAAAGTTTTTCTGCTACAAAAGAAATCACATCCTTGTAATCGCTTCAGTAAGACTGAGAAGTTTGCATCTCTCTCGGATGCCCAGCAGGGGGCAGTCTACGCATCACAAGAACAGAAAAGCTTTTAACAGCTCAAACTAAATCCAGAGGGTTTCATTCTTCTAACAGTTTGACATAAGTTCATTTGGCATGATAAAATGTGCAGTACAGACTGGCGATGATTGTAACCCCACCAATTATGCCCTTCATGTCTCATCCAGGCCGTCATGTGACTGCCGCTGAGGCACTTCAGCTTGGAATTCTGGATCATGTGACTGAGCACAACACCGTGGATGTGGCTGTGAAGTTTGCATTGAGCGTCACAGGTGAGGCAATAGATAAATAAATAAACCGGGAACAAGATGAATGAGGTCCTCTTTCTTCAGTGTGGAAACAAGACATTCCACCCAGAGCAGTTATTCTGGGCAGGTCTGACATCAAGAAGTGTTGACGTACGGATCCTGAAAGTCGGGGGAAGCAGAAAACAAGACAGGCAGATCTTCCACCACAGAAGCTATAAATGTTTCATGGCTCTGTCAGAGGCGCTCTGATGTCTTCACTGCTTTTGCTGTATTATTCAAGAGGGCGAAAAGGGACAAACTTTCCTGGAATATTAATACCAGGTCCTCCCTGCTCATTTAGTAAGGATGAAGATTCCTCCCCCCTGATGTCAGTCACTCATTTACCCCTGTGTTTTGGTCTCAGGAAGTGTGCCAAGTCCCTGCAGATTACAAAGATAGATTTCTCCGTCTGTAAAGAGTAACCCATTCAGACATTTAAGCCAATGTATTCAACACCGGTGGAGTTATCATGCATCTTTTTTCTACAGTGTTTTTCACTGCTCTGCCAAGACGATTCAGCCATGATTATGGATGTTTCCTCCACAATTTGCTTGTTCAAAATTCCGATGAAGTCCTGCATCATTGTTCTTGTCCAATTTATTCTATTACCGTACCTTGAAAAAAAACATGCTTCTGTGGAAAAATAACACTGAAATCTACAAATTTCACATCAAATCTTGTTTCGTTTTATACAAACCTCAGAACTGAACAAAGCTGTACTTTTATTGGCCCATCACAGGCTGACGTGCATTTTTGATTTTAGATTTTTCAGACAGATTTGGGAGCACAAGCCAGCTCATAGCCACAAAGCTGACAAAAATTTTGACAGTATTTTAGTCCTTCTGGAATTGTCAATGAGATGTCACGTGCGAGCCTGCATTGTTAAGGAATCTTTTATTCATTTTTTAAAAAAGGCTTCCAAATTTACTGAATTGCTTTTGAAATGGTGAGTTAATATATACAGACAATTTCATTTTCACCTTCGCTTGACAATGGCGGCTCCCACTTGAGACATTTTCAACGCTCGGCGTCGCACATTAGCTGGGGCAACAGAAAATGCCGAGGGTTACACCTCCGACAACATTATAAAATCGAGACAGTCACAGGTTTTTATTATTAATGCTACTTCTCCACTCAGCGCTGGCAACATGGGTTTGAGTGGGTGAGAAAGTGAGTGCCGGTAAAACCGAGGCTCCGAGTGAGTCAGAGGACGCTCTGCTAGTTGGGAGAGCTGAGGAAAGAGGATCAAACCCTGCTCAGATTTTAATCAGAGGGAAGGTGGCGACATTAAGGTCTGCACTTAGTGACTCAATCAGCACAGAATTTAGGGAGTATGAGAGCTTCCATAGTCAAAACTGCAGCATCCAATTTGAAAATGTATGTAGGCATCCACAGAAACGGTGTATTTAAAGCGATGTATATGTGGGCTCATGCACAGTTTCCAGTCTCTGCTGGTGATGAGATTAACGTATTTTTTTTTAACCCAGCAGTTGCAACATCTGCCTGCTACATCTGTCAGGACAGGCAGGCTTTTCCTCACGCTGCACAACAAATCCAGTGACACGGCTCAACCATTTACAGATTAACCGCTACAATAATGCCCTCCTAAAGTACACTGGGGATCACATTTCTCCGCCTGCTGTGCAGCATCTCATCGACGTGAACACAATGTGCACTGAACTGACTGGAAATAGTACTTATTCATCCTCTTCAGCATGTTAAATTCAGTTTTCTTTGGCCTAAATAGAGGAGAACTGCTCAGAATTCTGGCCCTTTACGCCTGGCTGTAGTGGCCCAGTTTCCGTTCCGTTCTGACTGAGTGTGAATCACTGGAGCTGTGAAGGATTCCAACCACTGCATCCTGCAATCACGTCCTATCTGCCGGAGATAAGAATGAGACTTAAGGCTGCCTTCTCACCACCAGGCTGCAATGACCTATATCAAATGTATTTATTTTTCCTGGGGACTTGACTTAACCCAGTTGTTTTCAGAGCTTTGTGGCTCCAATCATCAAGCAGACCCTAACTGTCTCTCGTCAGTATGTTGTCCTGCACAGATGTGCACCAGTCAGATCTCTCTCACACAACCTATACTGTCACAGACATAAATGAAACCCATCATGTTTGCGTGTGCTTCAGAGAGATATTGTGTCTGTTTGATGACATGATGGGAGCCAGGTGTAGTTTTAAATATGAACCATCAAATGCAATTGATCAGAAACAGCCTGGCTTTCCTTTTTGCTCTCACTGTTCTCATCTCTTACACCCTGCAGACAAGAAGAGGTGCAATATTAATTTTTTAAACTGCAGTCACGAAACTTCTTAGCTCTTCTACTCCTATAATTGTTTTGGCGGTCCCTCACATTCCTACTTTTCCTCCCAAAATTAGCTCTTATCTCCACCTGTTTGCCCTCAGTTTTAAATTAACCAGCCCATTTGCCCTGAGCCATCCCTTGTTATTAAATTTGAAGGTGAACTATAGTTTTCGCACCGGCACAATCCCTCCTGTGATCTTGGAGATGGTTTGTTCAATCATTTGGCATTTAGAAGCCTGCAGGTGTATCTACCGATCCCATGGTCGATTATTGCATCCAGACTGAGGGCAGGAGGAGAAATGAAAGAATACTAATGGAAAGGAAGGAAGTTATGCTGACAGAATAGATTGTTAACCACTCTTTTGTGTTTTTCTGATCCAGGAGAGTCCCTTGATGGCCGCCGCATTAGCAGCTTTAGTTGCGCCCCCCTTTCTGATTTGGATTCCCTGTTTGAAGAAGCGATGCTGAAGGTGCGTAGTGCTGCACGTGGGGCTATAGCGCCGGTGGCCTGCGTCCAGGCCGTGCGAGCGGCTGCCACCCTGCCCTACGCTCAGGGCATGGAGCGGGAGAAGGAGCTGATGGCCACACTTTTCCACTCCGGCCAGGCTCGCGCCCTGCAGTACTTCTTCTTTGCCCAAAGGGCCGTGGGCAGGTGGAGCACGCCCAGCGGAGCCCGGTGGGACACCAGCCAACCCAGGCCTGTACGCAAAGCAGCCGTCATCGGTGAGAGCTTTGGAATTTTCAATTTGCCACTTCTTTTTATTGGCATGTAGATAAGTCCTGCTCGCTGTGGGAAGAGGATACAGAATATGTGAAGCTTGACACGTGCGCTAAAATGCCAAGCGTAGGAATAATAACATGCAGCTTTTCTCGCTTCACTATCTCTAATATAATCAGTCTTTTTTCCCCTAAGGTCTCGGCACAATGGGAAGAGGCATTACAGTGGCCCTGGCTCAGGCAGGCTTGTCTGTGGTTGCTGTGGAGACCCATGCGAAGCAGTTGATGGAGGCAACGAAAGCTGTCCCCAGCATGTTAAAGCGAGGAGCAGTCAGAGGAGGGACAACTATCGAACCCGACAGCATTACCTACAGCCAAAACCTCCAGGCTGTGGCTGATGTCGACCTGGTCATTGAGGCTGTGTTTGAGGACATGGCGCTAAAGGAGAAGGTTTTCCAACAGCTGTCCATCATCTGTAAACCAGACACTCTGCTGTGCACCAACACCTCCTCGCTAGACGTGGATCACCTGGCCTCTCAAACGCGCCACCCAGAATTGGTGGTCGGGATGCACTTCTTTGCCCCGGCCCACGTGATGAAGCTGCTGGAGGTGGTTTACGGCCGGCGGTCTTCCCCTGCAGCCGTAGCCACCGCGATGCAGCTCGGAAAGAAAATGGGCAAAGTCAGCGTGGCCGTCGGGAACTGCCGCGGCTTTGCTGGGAACCGCATGCTGAAGCGATACCTGGAGCAGGCCTTCTTCCTGTTAGAGGAGGGGGCCACCCCTGAATTGGTAGATCGGGCCCTGGAGGAGTTTGGGTTCCCCATGGGGGTGTTCAGAATGTCTGACCTCTCTGGGCTGGACGTGGGCTGGAGAGTTAGGAAGGCTGACGGGCTGGCGGACACCAGTTTGACGGGGACATCTGCAAGAGTCCGACAGGGCTGCAGGTACAGCCCCCTGGGTGACCTGCTTTGTGAGCATGGGCGCTTTGGCCAAAAAACAGGCCGGGGCTGGTACCAGTATGACAAACCAGGTGGCCGTGTAGCCAAGTCTGACCCTTGGCTGCACAACTTCCTGGATGAATACCGAGCCCGACATGGCCTGGTTCCACGGTGTATAGACCAGCAGGAGGTGCTGGAGCGCTGTCTCTTTGTCCTCATCAATGAAGGCTTTCAGATCCTGGAGGAAGGGATAGCTGCCGGACCCGAAGACATCGACGCCATCTATGTGTTCGGCTACGGCTGGCCGAGGCACCGCGGAGGACCCATGTTCTACGCAGACATGGTTGGACTGGAGAGGGTGGTGGAAAGGCTGGAGCGCTACCATCAGGCCCACCCCGACGTGCCGTACCTGCAGCCCTCCGGCCTCCTCAGAAGGCTGGTGGCCAACGGCAGCCCGCCGATCCACAAATGGAGAAATGTCATCAAGAACCGCAACAGCCAGCTTTAAAGTTGATGATGCTTTAATCTCTTTTTCCCATCAACCTTGAAAGTCTGTGAGCCTCTTACACAGGGAGTGATGGATAAACTGCACTGTTTTTGTGCTTTATAATGTGCATATGCCATATTTTTGTAATTGTTTCTGATTTTTCTATTGCGAACTCAAAGGATATTAAATATACTACAACCAGCTTTATATTAATTCTTCAGGATCAGGATGAAGAGGAATCCTGTTGAGGAGCACTTTACATGTAATTATACATGATTAACCCGCGCTGGAGGTGGATTACATCAATAAATGTCTGTTTCGGTGCACTTGCTTCTCTGTCTTTGAAGGATGACGCTGTTGTTCGTGGTGTGTGGGATTACTCTCTGGTTTGTGCTGACCCAGCTGCAGCAGTGACACTGAACTGAGATGTTAAGCTGTGAATAAGAATGTAAATCGATAGCCCATGCCTGAAGAGGGCTTTCGGCTTTGCCATCTAGTGGCAGCCCTCCACAGCAAGGAGCTGGATTCCTCAGCACGGTGGTCACTTCCGTTTGCAATGAGTCCGGAAGGAATGGTTCCACTATTTTAAGGCTGATTCATTACGCAAAATTGCTTTAATGGGAACAATTTAAGGCTTTATTGTTGTGTTGATTTTTAAAGGTGAATACTTTTTGACAAGTAGACCAATATAAAGTAGAACCTTTATATTTCCATCCGTGTGGCTTTAGGTGGATGTTTTAAAGGAACAGTGAAGCTCTGGTGCGTTCCAAGTGCGTCGAGCAGCTGTCTTTGTGCTCGGACTCCTCCCGCTGTGTGAAGTTCAGATGCGCGCCGTTGTTCCGTACGCGCGTCACCGGCGCGCACAGCGAAGCTTCCTGACGCGAGGGGTGGATAAAGAGATGTGTGGATCACGACCATGGGAGGCTCTGAATGCTCCATTTGCCGTCGCAAATTGACGCCTTTCTACTTTTTGCAGGAGACGTTTCCACCCTTCGTGTGAGCAGGAAGGCAGCCGCTCCGAATTCACCCTCTTTTCCCTTCGTCTTCCAGCCCAAACCCTTCCCGGGGTGACGTGGACCGTAGAAAGCGGCTCGTTCCTCCGCGGTTATGTTATAGTTTACCCCCGACGGAAGCTGCACGGAGGTTTTCATTTCTTTGAATCCGGGAAATGTTGGCATGGCCGCCTCGGGAGCACAGAAGTGTCCGAAGAGTGAGAAGTTGGATGAGGCGCAGGCTTTGGCCAAGAGCTGCGCGGGGAGACCAGATTTCCTGCCGTGTGACGGACTCTCCATCTGCGCGACGCACAGCCACGGGAAGTGCTTCAAGCTGCACTGGTGCTGCCATCTGGGCTGGTGTCACTGTAAGTTTCTAACTCGCAGCTTCTGTGGAGCCGCAAATGTGTCTCACGGTTAAAATACGATGGTGCCAGGCGATGCTTGCAGCTGCGCGTCGACCAGGCAAGGACCTGGCGTCACCCTGTTGTTATTAAACTGCTTGCGGTACGAGTCGTGAAACGTCAGATTAAAGGGTTTTCTGTCCACCCACTTTTAGGACTTGTTTAGAATTACTGCCCCAAGTGGTCGTGTTTCATTCTCTAACGGGGAATCTTGTCTGCAGCCTTTGAAATTCGGTTCAACTCGGTAACCTTCAGCTCTACGCCCTGTTAGGAATTCTTCATGTAGTTTAACAAAGGAGGGCGCACATTTTGGAAATAAGGGCCTAATTGCCTAACAGATTATCTCCAAAGGATTCCCTTCACACTATACCATACATCCATCATATAATCCTATATAGACACACAGATGCGCGCACGCAAGCACACACAGGTTTCCGTCGTATCATGTGATGATTCTTGATGCAGCCGCCCTCATAAATGTGAAGGAGTTGCACACCAAAGCCCATGCAGGGTTTGTCCTCTTCCTTTGGGGGACCTGGTGATTCCCACATATTGGTGCCGTGATTCACAGCTCTGCCCGAGAGGACAGATTTTTATTGCCGAACTGTGAGTGGGGGAAAAAAACAACAAAAGAGAAGCAAGAATACTTTGTCAGCACTAAGGAGCCTGATATATAACTCCATCCTCTGCACATAGGGTCGTTTCAAATGCATCAATTCCTCATCGTGATGGCGCTGAGGTTTATTTTTAGTCAATCCCACATACTTGGTCCAAATGCAGGTAGCACGCTCTGGTCTAGCACATCAAATATAAACACCTGTGATCCACGGCTGAAACGCTCGAATGCGCTCTTTGTTTGGACCAACACCAGCTGCTACAGAGCATCCAGCTCCAGGTTTATAGTGTCCCACATCAGTTTTCTGTTGTTTTTTTTGTCTTTTTCATGTAAAGTGACACTCAAGTGTTCATCACTTCAAATACTTGTTTATTAACTCACTATTTTATAGCAATACGTGCAGAAAATGGTGCGCTTTTCCCTTCACCTGGAGACGGGTCAAGTGGCATTTTCAGAGTGCTTCTGCCGGCGCCTCCATTTGAACCATTGTCGACCTGACAGCGGGACGCTGCCATCACATTAGCATGCACGTGGGCTCGACAGGATGTCCGTCTCTTTGTGCTGGCCTAATTTATCCCGGCTCTGGCTTCCCTGAAAATCCTCAGATCAGTGTAAAACACAATCAGCCGCCCCCTCTGCTGCACCGGGCAGGGGGGGCTTACAGTGTGTGACTGCACAAGTCGCATTGTAATCTTTGCTGCGTAATCATTGGATTTAGATGCCTTCCCCTCGGTCGGCAGGGGGCCGAGCAGGGCCACAGAGCCAACGTGCCAGGACAATCACAGATTCCGTTCAGTGTTTGCTATGTTTTTTTGTTTTTTAATGTTTCCCTTTTTAGCCGAGCCGCTGAAAATGTGCTGCACGAACCTTTGGCTGCGGAACCTTTCGTCCCCTTGAACACGTGACGTGTATGTAAGAGCAAGCCGGGTCGTAGCGGAGCATCTCACCTTCAGATCTCTCCAGTGAAGTTCACGGGTTTACCTCGCCTGTGCACGCACGGCCGAGTCAGAAGCCTGAATCAGGCAGATCCAGGGCACCCAGTGGGGGGAACAGCACAAGAGCGTGCTTGTGCACGCACTGCACTTCCTCCCAGCGTAACTGCAGATGCAAAAGAGTGAAATGCTGTGAAAGAGTGAGGCCTTCTTTCATCGCCTGGAGTATAAACTTCTCCTAAAGCTGATAATTATGCCTCAACCACGGGGGAATGTTGCTAGTCTCCATTTTTAATTATATCTTTAATAGGTTTTCATGCAAAACAAACTCAAAGGCCGCGTGAGCAAGACTGGCCGCATATTTCCTGTACGTAAACAAGCTTAATCAGTTCCATTATCTTACCTGTGGGGCAGCGCAGGGTGATGGACCGTGACTCATTTCCCAGCTTCTCTCATGTCCTACGAAAACAACACTTTAAAAAAAAAAATCAGTCATTACGTTCATCATCATCCTCTCAGAAGAAAACTTGAATTAATTAGGATGATCTGTCTCCTGCTCGCATCGTACCAGCCTTCCATTGTGCTGCGCTCAGTTGTATCACAGCGGAACATTTGGCTGAGGCAGATACGGTGGGGGGGGGCGCTGTTTGTCGTAGGTGGAGGCAGCGTTCCCAGCTGTCGGCAGCATCAGCCCAAACCTATCATTTGTGGTAATTAGTTGTGTTTAGTGTCACTGCCGATATGTCGTGTTTGATGAGGGCTTTTGCTCACAGCATCACTGGAACCACCTGGTCTGAATCTCCTCCTCCTCTCTGTTCTCCATTAACTGATTACAGTGACCATTCGGAGCGATGAGCTCTCCTGTCCCTGTCTCCTGCTCTGTCAGCTCCGGTTAGCTGTGCCAAACTCCATGTTCTCTCCCGATGCGGGAAAGTAAACCCTGTCTGCTAGCAGAGCCAAAGAGCTCCGTTGGGGCTTTCTCTTTTCTCTTTCTGTTCTGGTGCAGAATGGTGCTAAAAGGTGGCTCATGTGTGCTAATTCTCCTGTTCAGTGCTATTCGTTTTTTTATCAGTATAGTATCTACAATGATAAACCTCGACACCGGAAATAAATGTGGATGCATTTGTGGAAAATTCCATTTTGTGCCCCTGCAGCCACTGGAGATTTTCCAGCACCCTTGAAGGACGGAGGTTTAGGATAAGTATTCACTTCTCACGATCTGTATTTTTAGCTCTACATTCTGCTAAAAACCAGGACATTTAAGAACGTGAAATAAAGTTCAGGTTCAGCCAATAATGGCTCTTTGGCTGTCCTCCTGTGGGTTCAGCTGGTAGCAGAGCTGCTGCGGGATTATTGAGTCAGATAAATTATTCCCAGTGGCACATTCACTATCCACCCGTACACAGAGCACCTTTACAGCTCTTCACTCCATTAAAAACAAGATACCGGGAAAACGTACTTTATTCAATGTTTAGCCATCATATCTCACCGTTCTTGTTCTAATTATCACCCTCAGTCTTCCAATTATATAATCACAGGCTCCCAGCAGGTACTTACGCTGTATAAAATAGGCTCTGGCTATATTTCCCTTAAAGAACCTTATTTATTTATTTATTTATCCAGTTGATGCTGTTGGGTTTCATGGATTAGTTATCGATGGCTGGAGGCTTTCCCAATCTGTCATTCATTCACTGTCCAAACAAAAAGCGTGACTCCACATACAAAGGATCCCTCCTGAAATGCTCTGTTTGCAGATCTCAGTCTGCTTTCACACAGTTTCACTCTCTTCATTCCTCAGTGCGCTCTGGTCTTAGCCAGCTGTCTCTGTTAAAGACAAATCCATCAAAATCTGTTTGTTTGCTCCTGTTTCCTCCGGTGACACTTTTATAAAGTGCGGCGTTTGTCCAAAAGCCAACATGTCTGCCCTCAGTACTGACTTGAATTATCCTCCAGGACAACAGCTTCCATAAATTGCAGATGATCACATATTTCTACCAACGCCACTCAGCTGTGGTGCAACCCCCCCCCCCCCCACCACCCCCCAGCCTGAAACCTGAACTTCTGAGGATTTATAGATGAAAAAAATCACAACACACATGGAAAACAGTCCAGGATGTTGTCGGTCCCCCCCGCTGCCGTGGCAGATTTCCCAGCTGTAAGTCAGCTGTGACGGAGTGAAACAGGAAGAAGAGTTTCACATGACAGCGGACGGGCCGTCCCCTCTGCTGAAACCTGAAACTCCGTCTGTCCTGCCCGCAGCTTCCTTGTTTTCAGCCCAAACTGTGGCGGCTCTGTGAGCGTCCAGCGGCCAGACGGGCTGCAGCTGCGCCTGATAAATAACGGCTAAAGTAATTGTTGTGTTGCTCTGGTTTTACCAGCGTGCCGCGTTGAAGTGGAGCGCCACATTTAGAGGAAATCTGCTCAGCCCTGTGATGAAGCTGCCGTTGAAATGTAACAAAGTCCCCCTCCCCCTTAAAAGACAATAGAAGCACACGCTGAGGGCTAATGATTCAGCCTCCACCGAGGCCCACACATCAGCTGATATTGAAATGTCACAACTCTGCCATTTATCTTGGATATTATGTTTGAGGTTGTTGACGGAAAACCCTCCATCTCAGTGATTTCCCCTCCTAGCTGCAGAGTGCTGAGAGGTGTTAACACAGTCAGAGTCAGAGAAAGGCTCTCTGAGGCGTTGTGTGGCGTTCTACAGAAACTGTCTCCTGTAATAAAGCAGCCTGCAGCCATCAGGCAGCCACGGGGTCCAAGGGGGGGGGGGGGGGGGGCACTAAAATGGAGACACATCATCTTGAGTTGGAGGCACTTTAATTTCACTGCGTATCGCTGCTTGTTGGTTCCAGCAGTTACACAAAGATTCCGGTTCAATCTAAAGTTTAAATGCCGCAGACCTTTTTCCCCTCCTACATCCCCCACAATGCCGTTCATCTGTCCTCGCTGAACTTGTTGCCTTTAGCTGTAATTAATGATAATGTGATGAAAGGCTTTTCTGGCTAAAAAAAAAAAAAAAAAAAGCCAGTGCAGTCATTTGCCTTACTCATCGTGTAACGTGTCCCATGGCTGCGTGTTATTCTGGTCTGTTCTGGCTGCTCTCAGTGGGATACTCTGCCATCATTCCTCCGCAGCGGAGTTTTCTCAGCACCACAGTAGGTGTAAAGTGGCGGGTCTGCGGAGGAGCTTCCATTTTTTACTCTAAATTACTGACTCAGAAGCATTCGCATGCATGCGTCTACATTATAGCACCCTGGACTTTAAACGTCTATTAAGAAAAATGCCCCCCAACTCTTATGTTGCATTTGCTGTGTGAAAGAACTGTGGCCTCGGTTTTGTGGTTAAAAGGATTTCAGATATGCTGATTTTTGGAGACGCTGTTTAGGAATATTAGTTTTAGGGAGATTAAATCAATCCCCATTCATTAATATCCGTATGACTCACCTGGGAAGAAAGAGGCTAAAGCCTTAATTGCATTATAACCAGAGTAACTGGTGGAGGCAGAAAATGCCATGCAATTTGACCAAAGAGATAATTAAAACATTTTTACAGGCAGGCTGACGAGTGGACCCTGGGGCATTTAAAATGCCTCGTCAGCAGAAAGGGGCACTGTATTTACATAATTTTTATATAAACTGGTGACCTAATGCACCTAATTTTAGAGAGATGTATGATTAGAACGTTCACTTGTAGCATTTGAACATAACTAGTTGTATAAAGTTCGTGGAATTCTGTCCCTGTTTGCAAATATTTGAATTTCCTTTCCTCAATAGTTCTCTCCTCTTTTCCATCCACTGTTTTTAGGAACAGGTAAATAAAATAATGTGATTTCTGACGCGGTGATGAGTTGGGACCCTACGATGTTGCTCACTGGGTTTCGACAGCACCCCAATAATGGAGAGCCTGACTTTTATATGAAAATGTTGCATTTATTTCAGTGGCGTCCGTTTCTCACAACCGAAGACAAATTTGAAAAGGAAAACAAAGAATAAAATGTGAGAACACTTGCAATAGTTTCTGTTGGTTAACTTAATTAATTAGTCAAGATACAACTTTTGTAAAATGGAGGAATGTCCAGCGGTTTCATCACCTCTGCTCTCTGCCTCAGCAGATCAGTCTCATCTGGTCCCTGCTGCTCCTCCATTTTTGGCTCGCCTTCTCATCCTCATATTCCCGCCCTCCCGCTGCCTCTTCCTCTAACCTCCATGCCAGAGCTGCTACTGGCACTTTCATGCTACAAGTAGAGGAAAATTAGAGCCGATGCTCTCTTGCTAGCCATGAATATCCTTGGCACGATAACCAATATCAGCCTAATTAAGCTTAAAAATCCGATTAATTCTAAATTTAAAATGTGAGCATAATGCATAAGCATTGGATGAATAAGCTCACTATTTGTTTACAAAAAAATTACTTCCATGTCTGCAGGGATGTTAATGACAACCAGTGTGTGGGCTCCTAATCATCATGGGTGTGCTTTGTTGCCTGTGCGTGCATATGGGTGCGCTGTTAGCATCTTATACTCCAGATGGATGAATGCAATTACGCTAGCAACTAAATGTCAAAATGTTATCTTCTGGGGCTTTATTGCCCATTTGTGGCCAATATCCTTTACAGCTGAATGTGTTTGTTTCAGTGGCAACATGGCCTATTAAGTTTTTCTCATCAAACTGACGACCACTGCGTTGAGATCGGTTGGCTCCTTTGTTCTCTGACATTCCTTTTGCCTTTCAATTGCTTCAGGTTTCCCAATTGAGTGAATGTAGTTATTCTTATTATTTTCCTTTGCCATCTCTTCTGTTTTCAGTATAACCTAAGAAGAGCTGTTCTGACTGAACAACAGACAGGGATGTGGAGTGAGAGGAACTGATGCGTAGGCCTGTCATCTTCAGTGCGTTCTCTCTGTAGGGAGCCGGTTAAACACACGTCTGAAGCGAACGATTCAGGCAGTATTGCAGAGTTGAGGGCAGCAGGCTGCAAGAATGAGTAACATTCGTTAGCAGTCACTGCGTTCCATTTGTACTGCGTGAATATAAACCTCAGCTTCGATGGGAGGAAAGCCTCAGCCTCTCACAGCAGGAGTGTGCAACGTCTGCTCACACCCTGTATTAGCATGATGTCGCATGCTATCTGGATCTATTGCACAGACAGTGCCTAGATGCTTTAAATCAGAGCCCAGTCTTTGATTCTATGCTAAACCTGGCAACAGTTTAAATGTGGTTACTGCTCTTGACTGGATGTTCCAAGTCTCCAACAGTTCTACTCTGATTTCAGCTCCATCTCAGGTGGATCTGATTAATTTCTGATTCGGGCAACACGGAATACAAGATTGTGGTGTGAAAACTGGTACAGCCTCTAAAAACTGGCAGATGTTTGTCATATGAAAGTGTAATTCACTCACAGCTCCCAAAAACATCTCCAAAAATATATGTCTGTGTTTGAGGCACAAAGATGTCGAGAGGCCTTTTGGCTGCATAAATCAACCCAACAATGACAAATGAAGTAAAAGTTGACATTAACTGTGTTTTTGTTCCATGGAATTACAAAATGAGGGGAACTTCAGTATGTGATGTACACACACTGATAGAAAAGTATATATGTGGGTATTTTCTCTTTCACATTAAAATGAATATTCAAGGTGCTTTATTTATTCACCACATTAGCGACTAGCAGCCCAGTAAATGTAGCATCCAATATTTACTCGCTCTTAACTCACCAAATGGTGAAGCAGGTGCTGCCTGAAGGTCCACATCACTGATGCAAGAGCTCAAGAATCCTTCCCAACTGGAGCAACTCCATCTCTTCTCCGCGTTCACCTACTTTTCCAAGCGTCTCCCGTCTGAGGATGAAAGGGAGCTGCATGGAGGGCTGCTCGGAGCATTTTTGCCAAGATGCCGCTTGTGCAGTTGAGAACGGCACTCACGAGCACAGGGAGAACCGTAACTGGATCCGAAACTGGAAAGCAAACTAATGAGCTGAGAGAACAGCTGAGTGGACCTGCAGAGTCAGGTTCATTCATCCTGAGAGTCTCCCACTCACAGTCAAATACACATGCTCGTTTCATTCTCTGCTGATGTGAAAACATCTGTTGCAGTAGTGTTATCATCCAAAATCTGACTTCTGGGAGGGTTTGTGTCATCGGAGGATCTCTGCCGTACTCTATTACTCTGTTGTGTAAACAGAATTGACATTTTTAGGGGGATGAAAAGGCAGAGGTGTGTTTAAAGGTGGCTCTGTAGAAGCAGAGGGAGTGGGCAAAGAAAGGATCATGTGATCCGGCTCTGAGCTGTAAATTTGTGAGAGGAGGTCTCCAGAACCGACTTAACTACAACCTCTTTCTTCTCTTTTTCTTCCAATTTAGGCAAGTATGTGTACCAGCCCATGACCAATGTGTGCCGGCTGCCCAGCACCGCTGTCCCGCCGACAGGGGCGGAACACAGCAACTCCATAGATCTGTCCATTTCTCTGGCCGAGCGCTTCCTGAAGCTCGCCCCCAGTTACCAGCCCCCGCCTTACCTGGAGTCACCCAAGTACTGCGTCATTTCCGACCTGTTTTTGGACGACTACGTTGTGAAGCGTATTAACGGAAAGATGTGCTACGTACAGCGTTCTCCGCCTCCCTTGCCGGAGCCGCCTCAGCCTCCTGCCCTTTTACCCCCTGCTCTTTCTAAATCCCAGAACCTGCCGAATCCTCCCGCCCCTCAGCCCCCAGCAAAGCCCGCAGCACCGGTTCAGCAGCCCAGCACACCCCCACCCGAGCAGCCGGTCCAGAAGGCGCAAAATGAAGAGAAACGGCCTTCTCCACTCGACAAGGTCAAAGGCCCCAAAATGGACCACTGCTCTTCTCCGTCCAGCTCCGAGGACTCTGGCATTAACGCGCTGGGGCTGCACTACCTGGAGTCCTGTGAGGAGGAGAGCGAGGAGGAGGAGGAGGAGGAGGAGGACGTGCTAAGCACAGACGGGCACTCCAGCCCCGGCAGCCTCTGGGATCACGATGACTGTTCTCTGCTGTCGCCTTCCAAATCTATGATAGAGATCATCGAAAAGATCGAAACAACTGTGTGAAGGATCGAAAGGGTCCACGTTGGACCCCTGCTGTGGGAGAGCAGCAGCCGTCACATGACGAGTAACGCGAGGATTTAGCCCACATGGACCGAGCATACGCGGACCTGCCCTCGATGCCACAGGGCCACTGAGAATCGATTTCTTCTTCTTTTTTTTCCTGCAGGTGTTTTATTGGACTGTATGTATGCACTCACGCACAGCCAATTATCTGTCCGTCTGCCCGCACGGAGTGATTTCCTATTTCCCAATATGATACCGGAGAAATAAGCACAGGAGTAGCAGGCACATCCACCACAGGCCAACTGGAGCAACTGCATGGTATTCACACAGGAACCAGTACGAGTAACAAGAGCAAAAGTCTGTGTCGGTTCCCCAATAAGTAAAGTCACATTCATAACACTGTTGATTCAATATTTAAGTGGCAAATAAGCCTGCCAATTCCTTTTCTCTGCTCGCTAGCTGCACCCACACATTTTAATAATACTGACTCTTGAGCATAGTAAGTACAAGGCTAGCTACCTCTCACGAGTCCACAGCACATTAGCCTTTCACCTGTTAATTACTCAGCTGCCGGCACAGGTCTTTCTGTCACGCTTATTAGCGGCACAGCCGGGGTGCACTTCGCAGACGCCAACGTCATCGCTGCACAGGTAGTTGGGAGTTCGACAATCAAGTGTTAAACAGAAGCACAATTCTGTACTGTATCTGCCAGTCCAACCCAGCGAGGCCGCTCCTTCATAAAGCACTTTCCCACGGTTAAATAGGACAGTAAGGTCAACACGACTGTTAGCAGCAAACACCTTCCATAGGAAGGACGTTTCCCTGACAGAGGTGCAGCTACAAAGTCCCAACAATGAATCAAGTAATATATAGAGTATATACAGACACATATAATGATACTGAGTTGTTGAGCAGTAATTGGTTGTGAAATGTGTTGTGATGATGCTTAGAGAGACTTATTTTGTGCAGAAGGCAGAGCAAAGTTATTTGAGGGACTGTATAAATATGATTAGAGTATAAGGGCTAGGATGCCAAATAACTGTTGGACTATAATAATGGACATGATGTTGTGATTATTACGCTTGGAACAAGATTAGCCAGACAGCCCCTAATTAGTCAGCTGAGAATAGACAGGCTAGGTCTTTCTCTTTTTAAAAAAAAATCTTTAATTTCCAGGAAAGTTGTGTTAAAATAGCATGGAAATATTCACTTTGTGTATTGCTCTGTTGGCACATTCGATGATATAAAAGACTTACGTCTGCAGTCATTTGGAGCGGAATGCGGAGTCGGATCCTCCGTCTATAATAATCATGCTAAACAAAGTCCCTCCTACTGCATTTAAATCTTGTTTGTTCTTAATGGCGTTTTCATTATTTTCATATTAATAAACCATAACCTATCCCTTTTTCCTGCCTCAGATGTCTTTTGCAGCTGGACAGGCTGATACCCGATTATAGAAGGGAGGAGGAAGGTCAGACTTGAACTCTGAGTCACAGGTCAGTCTTAAATTAGCAGCCGATGGTTGCGTGCGCACCAACCACGGCAACGGAGTGGGAATCCATTTCTATCAGTAAATGTCAGTAAAACATCAGTAAGTAAGTCAGTAAAAAAGATGTTTGGGGAGAGAATCGTGTAACGCAGGGAAGGTGGACGACCCCAGACAAGCTTCTCTTGAACCTGGGTTCAACTGAGCCTTACACAAGCAAAGCGCTGCGAAATTTATTCAGCACTTAATAACGCACATAGCACGTTAGCACGCTGGGGATGAAACTTACTTCCACTCATCTTTTAGAGACCTTAAAACACATTAGCTCCAGGGCAAGTCCATTCATTAAAAGCATTTCAAAAGTCTTTTATTTTTAAAAATTGTAATGCCTCAGTTTGTCTGTGGGTTTATGACTTATTAATCACTGAGTAAAAGTTCCTCTCTCCTCCCCTCGCTGTTTTTACTTTTGGCCTAACTTTGAGTCTCTTTCCTCCGGCGGGCTCACAGATGACTAACACTCCGACTGGGCAGGACAGAAAAGTGTGAGGGTGACTCAACACCTTCGCTGCGTTTGTTTGTCTCTTCCGAAATGTCGAAATTTGTGACTCTTAGACATCCTTCATAAGAGCTGCTTCCTCACAAAATAAGGGAACCAGCAGATTTTAGCACAGCGTTCTGGTGGATGAAGTGAAACTGACTGACTCACCTTCGATATGTAACCCTTCACTCTCAGTGATGACCACAGATTCATCGCTGCTGCCTCGAAGCGCCGATTGACGCCTCTGTGCATCTCTGCCTATTGATTATGTTCAGTCAATATAATGTGCAGTGAAAGCCAAGGGAAATGCTAATCAGCGTATATAAATATAGGACGCTGTGAGGGAGCATGAAAGCGCAGAGGGGGTGAAGAGGAGAACGGCAGGTACAACACAAAGGAGACACAAGAGAGAAGAAAGGCAGACGAAAATGCAGCGACAGGCAGAGAAGAGGGAGCGCAATTAAAGCACGGTGACGCAAGCGTGTGTAAAGCCTTTACACCGATTGTGCGCGCAGGGGAGTGTGTGCTGGCACGCAACGTTGTGCAGTTCGACATTCTGAAATAAGACGATGCAGACAGATTTCATGAACAGATCCTGTTACTGTTAATCCCTCGCGGCAAAGTCACTCAACTGGCAGGCACCTTGAGCACTGGAGAGCCTGGACACACACACACACACACACCCACACACACATGTCAAATCAAAAAATGTCCTTGTTCAAGGTCTGCTTTACAAGCACGGCTGGCGCAGCTCGAGTCACGCGAGTCGCATTGATGTTGTCAGTTCAACACTTTTCTCCTTACTTTTAGTCCGCCTTCCATAACGCAGCCTTTGGGGGAAGATTGCTTTTAATTTCTTTTACCAGCGTTCTCGCTGCAGGGGTCAGACGCTGCAGGACCTCGGCCTCCATATTCAGAGATCCCGAGTGACAAAAGGAAAACATGGCACACATGAAAAAGCTGAGAGTTGTTCCACTAGATTTTTCTATGAAGGTATATAGGGAGTGGAGAAAACATTATTAGTCTTTCCCAGAACTATTTTAAACCTCAAAGGCAGGTTTTTCTCAGAAATTTCAATTATTCAGATCATTAAAAGCAGTATCACACAGTAGCGTGTAATAACACGTATTCCTGTTGGAATCATCAGAGAAAGTTCATTAGTATTCCGGGGTGAGCTGCAAATGAAAAGGACTGAAACATTTATGTGCAACAGAATAAAGCTTTCTTTCTGTTATTGTTGCAGAAGTGCAGCCGCATACGTGCGCGTGCTGCAGCAACAATCACTTCGGTTAAGAGATTAATGCTTTAGAGAAACTATTATTAATACTGTTGAAAGCAGACAGAGACGACGTCTCCGAGCAGCAGCGCTGCCTGTCTCAAACCTTCCTCCAAAACTCATCTCAAACTGCCTGTTTATGCATCCAATTTACAGCATAATCACTCTGAGGTGGTGGCGTGCAGGTTTGGGGGCCACGCCGCCAGCAGGCGGCTGATAAAACAATCAGGAACGTGACTCGGCCGTGCCCGATGGGTTTCTGATAAACTCTGCCGTGTCACCTGGAGTGTGGCTCTGCACTCCCTGCCTGTAAAATATTCATGGCTTCTTTTCCGTCACTGTCCGCCCTCGCCTTTGAAAATGGATTTAGAGCACTTTTTCCTCGTTTTAGAACCATGGTGTGATTTTCTCCCTGCAAACTCCAGAAAGGGGGTTTCACACTTCGGCCTCCACAGGCTCAACTGTTCTTAAGGGTGTCGCCTCGTGCCTGAGATTAATTATTTTATTCTTCAGTGATCAAACCAATACCTGCTCTCTTACTGAAAAGTCTGTCATCGAGGCGGCGTTGATCTAAATGATCTGGTCTGTCCCACAACACTTTGAACAGTTGCATCCCCTGTCTGTCAGAGCATTTTGTAAAACCACTAACAATAAATAAACAAATAAAAAATAACATTGTCCATCCTCCATTTAATACCGTGTAAAGGCTCTCCCAAAATAGAGATGGAGATCTAGGCCAGTGCTGGACCCAGATTGCTTCTAGCAGATATGACTAAAAATACAGGAGGTAAGCTTTCTAAATCTAAATGCCCGCTGCCCATCAACCGTAAAAACTACAGGCTCCAGGGGAATTATTGCATTAGGAGATCTTCGCTGTAATAGCGCCCCAGGATGAGCATTTGATCCATTAATGTGTGCAGCAATCTGAAGGAAATGTCCTCAAATGCACTTTATGTGAGCAAAACAATAGCAGAAGCAGCAGAATCTTTTAAAGGCTCTCTGTGCTTCCCTTATTACTGTCCTTCGATGGTATTCTCATCTATGTTTCATCGAGCAGCAAAATCAATGTTCAGATGAGGGTCAGAAGAAATGGTCTGACTAGAGAAGATGAAATCATTACTATACGCGTGCTTGTATGTTCATTTGCATTAGGAATTAGAAACTGGTGGGATGTTACTGGAGGCTGCCTGTGGACATACGCAGATGATGAGAAGTGGGTGCGGTCACTGGCCCGCTTTCTTTCTTCTGCTTGGCTGGAGTCGGGCTTCAGAACGCCCACACGAACCTCTGAATTGCATCTTGAAAAGGGGACAGTAAGCATGAACACGCACCACACACTGAGAGTGTGGGTGAAAAATAAAAGGTTACTTCTGCATTATGCGCTAGCCTTGGATCACACACATGCGCGCGAGTGCATGGGTGCACGTGTGAATAACGACGCAGAGCGCAAAACAACTTAAAAAATATACCCAGTCACTGAAGCCCAGCTCGGAGCCCACAGCAGAGGAGCAGAATCTCCCAGCTGATAAACATTTAATGTGGCCCCGAACCAGGTGCACGGCACTTAGCATGCAAGGCTAACTAATTTGTGTTTGAAAGGCCATGACAGTGTCCGTCTGCCAAAGGAGATGAGGGGGAGGGGGTGCGTGCATCCGGCATGTCCGATTAGGCAGCGTGTAAATGGACCTGCTGCACCAGATGAGGACCAGCAGATGGGTTTCCACACTCACTGGTTGTATGCGCTGCACTGTGCTGCAGTCCCTCAAACACCTCCTCAACTGGCAGCACAGCATGGCCCCCTGCCCCGTTTTCATCTCCTCCAATAACACCATTAGCATGTAAATGACAGCTGAGCCCCGTTGCCTGAAAGTGATAGGCTGCACCAGACCTTCGGGCTTCTCGGTGCATTAATATTGTTTTGTCTATTGTTGTGGGATTATGTGAGGGGTGAATACAGGCTGTGGCGAGGTCAGGGCACTTCATACTGGGGTGGAAGGTCTAACAGAGGGAGGTTACTGTGCAGTAGGAGTTAGCCGTTCTTCATGGGTGAACCGAGCCAAAGAGAAGGAAACCATGGAATATCTGGGTTACAAATGATAATGTCTGGCTCCTGTGGAACATCACCTTCCACAATTGTATCCATAAATAGTTCCAGTGCAAATGTGCGTTAGACGTTGTTAATAATGTGTAGGTTTTAAACCACAAAATTGATGAATTATACCTGATGATTGATAGTAATAACTATCTGAAGAGCACCTGACATAGTCAACACACAGGTGCTGCTGAGTAACTCTGCCTTTATAATAAAAATATGGAACCCATTTCTTCACCATTTAGTCCACTTTGGATGTAACACGTACTCTGTACACATGCTGCAGAGAGAAAATTGAATATTTATACAGTTCCCGGCCTCCAATGATGCCTCTGCAAACACTGTGTTGATCTGCATTCTGCTCCTGTCAGCTCCTCCAACACTGTCTGTCTTTATTTCATCTTGGAGTTCTTTGTTTTGTTTTTTCAGTACTTTTCCCACAAATATTTGAGTTTTTTGAGCTCAGGCACAGATCTGATAGATATCTGGCTCTTTTAGTCAAAGGCTCTATTGTTCTTCTCAATAAGGTGAAGGTGAGAGATCTTTGAGGCAAAGCTGCTAAAGAGAATAAACAATGAATCGCATTTTCCATGAACTCAAAAACAGATGTTCCGAAACATATTTCATGCTTTAGAATGTGTGATTTTTTTTTTTTAGTTGTTCTTTTTCTAACCAAATCATCCATGCTGGGATTTTTTTTCAATATATGTGTTTTTCTTGCTGAGACCTCATGAATTGCAGGAGATTTAATACCAATATATCGAGATCTTGAGATCTCTACTGTACAAATGTCAGATTTGAACGCAAACGCCGTTTGCATTCGTAATCATATATTCTTTATTGCATTATATAATATAATGTATAATTCCACCAATTTCAAAATCAAATACAGAGACAATCCATGGTGAGTGCTTCTAAGAGGGAAAAACCTAAAACACTAAATTGTGAGCAAACTAATTGTTCATTTGACCTTACAAGGTAAAAAATAAATGAAGGGGATGCTGACCTTAGGCCATCAGGTTTAAAATACAGGACGAGTTTTCACGCTGTCCTTGGCATCCCTGAGCTTTCTCTTCCAGATTTTAATTATTTAAAAGACAGTAGTTGCCTCTGAGAAAAACCCTGCAGATTGTGCTCTGTCTCGCGAGTCTGAGGGGAGGAAGCGAAGGAGCAGGGGCACCACTGCTGGAAATAACCGTGGATAAATATGACTGTGGCCTGGGTAGCATCTGGTGCAGAGACCCCTGCTGCTAATGGTGCTGCTGACAGCAGCTGTGCGAGGTCCAGGGTTCTGGGCAGATGCACCGACGCCAGGCAGGAACAAAGGCCGGTCCTGCTGGATCAGGGCAGGATCACAGCGGAGAGGACAGCTGTGCGTTTGAAGGGGATCACGCTGGTGGGCACGCATAGCTCCAGTAAGAATCCACGTCTAGGTAGATGGCACAGCCCCCGCTGCTATCTCACCACACTCCAACAATGGGACACCTGTCCTCTGTGGAAAGTGACAGTCCATTTTCCTCACAATCGACCAGCAGAGAATGGGGTGGAGGATCGTCACGCTGAGCTTCGTTACTCTTCACTACAACCTCAAAAATCACATCTTTTTTTATGCATCTGAACAGAAGTCCTTTTTATAGCACATGCTAACAATAACACACCTGTGGGGTGAGATCTTTACGATCATTTCGGATTAGATCGGGCAGTGTTGAATATGAGCTGTAGATTTTGTGCGTATTACTGATCAGTTGAAATTCAAAGATAACAAGAAAATAGTTTCTTTTGTAGTCTGTCGTTCTTTATTTTACTTTAAACTCAAATTAATGTTTGCAAGTTTTCAGCACTTGAAGGTGAGAGGAGGGGAGTCATGGATGCAGTGGAAGGCTGATGATTAAGCTTCAGGCCTCAGCTGAAACCCTCTGAGATGCCAGAACTGTGTTGCGCTCTGTGTTTAACAGCATGTCGGACTTGGTTTTATGCTTTTTCACAGTAAAAACAACAAGTAAAATCCATCTCCAGAGGTGAGTCTGAGTCTGCATTGTCAGCACGGACTTTGACCTCAAGAGCATAATTCACTTATATTGAAATGTCTTTGCGTGAAAGAAAGCTTCCCCAATGGGACACATACACAACTAAAAAGGTTAATTGTGTCCTGTGAAAAGAAGAAGCTGCAGCTCACGTTGTATTGGGTCATCAACACCCATCATTTCCAGTTATTTGAGTGTATCCTGTCAAACTGTCCGTTTCCTCCACACATGTCCCGGTCCACATTGGTATTGTCCTAAATGTTACAAAGCTGTGCAATGAGACTGAGACAGTGTGATTAAACAGCAGGTATCATTCTGGTTAAATAAAGGACCCCCCGATGGAAGATCCAACACCTGCGGGCGATGCATTTCCCACTGAACGTTTGGATCTTTGGTCATGTATATAAAATATCATATATTGGTACATCTGTATAACTTGGATCTTGCCAAGTAACTTTAACTAATTGGAGCTTTTTTCCACAGGCTGTTTTGCAACAATTGTCTTTTCTTTCTCATCCAAACGGAGGTCAGGACCCATCGTGTTCCCAGCAGGACTGCTGTTGTTAGTAATGCGCCTGCATGGTGAAACGTGATGCAAGCTTTCATCCACTTTATACCCACGCTCCATTACCCGGTTTAATTTTCCGTTGTCTTCAGCTGGAAGTCTCTTTGATTTATGGAATGTTCCTCTGCAGCACAGATCATTACCTGTGCTGTGATGAACTTCCTGGAATCTATCTGGCTTCCATTGACTTTCTCATTCACAGCTTAAAAACTCCCTTTAAAATCTCTCTGTTCTTTTTATTTTTAAAACACCCACAGTGTTACCTTGAAAATACAGAATCATATTCAGGTAATTTTTAACCACATATTTAATGTTTCTAAATTTGTTCTTAAAACCCATGATTAGCTCGCCTGTAAGACCCCCCTCCTTGACATTGCTTTGATTTTTACCCTTGCACATCTCTTTCTGGTTCCAGCCAGCGTCACTATGGAGAGAAATAGGGACTGGCAGCATTTACAGCCATAAACTGGGCAGTAGTGGCAGCCTAATGAAGCAGATGTATGATGTTTCTGCTCATGTGTCCAACTTTTTAAGGGTGAGAGGAGCAGAACTGTCACACAAGATGCTTTCTTGCATTTTCCAGCAAATAACATGATGTATGTTAACATCAAATGTATCACAGTGAAAAGCTAAACCAAAAGTAATCAAAGAAACTAAGTGGAGTGTTGACCATATACACCTTAAAATACTGTAGGGAGGTAGGTTTCTTTTTTAATTTAACCAACCACTAGAGGGACCCTCATCGAGGGGTCACGCCTTCAGACTCGAGCATCACACGTAAACCTTAAAGTGCTGTATGTTAGCTAACAGGTTGGTTGATAGTTACCCACGCTTAAAAAGGCAGGGGGCACAAAGTTTTTCAAAGGTTTTAATGGAGCTCAGGAAATGTTAAATGATTCACATTTTTTGATCAACACATTTTTTGATCAACTATGGACAGTAGTTGAATTAAGAACACAAACAACCAACCAAATGTTTCATTACATTTCCATGCAAATTGCCCTCTCAGATCTATCGTCAGACTAACATGAGCATGTGATATTTGAGGTCAGATATGCCCCAAAATAGCTTCTGAACATCAAAGAGTGTTGAGGGGATTTCACATCAATGGGCTGGCCCTCTGATGTACCAATATTCCTGGGTCCATGCTGAGTGCTGTCACACCTCCAGTGTAGATGTGGTAATCTTCCTATTTCTTCTCTTGGAGAGTTGTAAATTGGCGTGTTATTGCAGCGAAGGTGTCAGGACAGGAGTTCCTCTCTTGCAATTGGTTGTCAGATGAAAAATACTACATACAATAGTGAACCGAGACGTTCATCTGCGGAGGGAATTATACATTTCAGCTCTGCACCTCACGCTTCTGAAAGTGTGGGATGATTAATCTCCACTCGTCCAAGACACAGATTCTCTTTTTTGTAAGAACTGACACTCTGAACGTGTCAGCATGTTTTTTTCTTCCCCCAGCAGAGTTTTAATATTGTTGATTCATCTCATTCAACTCCAGAAGTCTTCTTCTTTCAGACCGGGGCTCCTTCCCTTTAAGGGTCCTACAAATAGAACAATCTTGTAGACAAAGACAGAAAGGTAGCTCTGCTATACAATGCCGTAAGATACAAACATTTTCTTTGCTTTCTCTGCTGCCATTATTTGTGTTTAGCCTACTAACTTCATGACCTCTCAATCCGCCTTCATTTCATCTAATCACAAACACACGGCTGACACACTGAGGCGAAGGGGGAAGCTGGCAGGAACAGAGGAACGTAGATGAACCGGCATCAGAACCAAAGGCGCAGAGGAACGGCTAGTCCCATGCACAAGCCCCCTCAGCTGGCTTTGTTCCTGCACAGTTTCAAGGCAGCTTGCACAAATTAGACCCAAGGGAAGAGGGAACAGACCAGTATGCAGGAAACTACTGTCACTCAGGCAGTCCTCTGTTGGGGAGAGCGAGAGGAGGACGCTGTAAATTCAATGTGCTCACATAGGTGCACTGACCACGAGGGAGCTGTTGTTCCCTACAGCAGGGCCCCCTTTTCATCATCTCATGCTCTTGGCTTTGCACCATGGCAGTGCCCAGGTATCGTGCTGCCAGGCTAACTTACGCCATCCAAACAGCAGAGGAAGTTTGGTTTGCCTTGTGCTCCTTGCATTATTTATGGTGAAAAACAACCTTCCCCGCCTCCAGGATTCAAAATCTTGCCACAGTTGGAAATTCAACATTGGAAACACGGCTCCTGCTAGCAACAATGCTAAGTTCTGAAATTAGAATAACTTGGATGAATTCCAGCTTGATGTACAAACCCTTATTAGAGCCCACTCAGGGCATGTTTTTGACCTTGGCAATATATCCTGAAGACATTTTCAACGTGCAGGTTTGCACTTCATAACTACATCACAGTGGATTTTTTGACAGTTCACCAGTGATGCTCTTCAAAGTATGAGGCACAGGTTTCACACATGAATGTGCCCACAGGGCCGGTCTTTTCAACTTGTGACTGTGGATTAATGTTAAAGGCGGAAGTGAACCTCCTGAAACCATCTGGTGTATCACTCTCCCCCTGGAATCTGTGTCTGGCTGAATCACTCGCACATTAAAACTGTCTATTGTGCAGTAGCAGGTTATTTTAGAGCTAAAGTCAATGTTAAGTTCCACTTGTACACAAGCGTAAGCAGAGACTGTGAGACTGAAATAGATCCTCGTGTTTTGGATGAAGCAAAAAAGTAAAGAATCAAGAGTCAAAATCAGTAATATTCTCTATAGATATTTGTTTCCTCTGTGTCTGCAGCTAGACTGGGCAGCTAGGTCACACGGCTGTAATGGTCAATGAATTTAAACCCTCAGGAGACCTGCAGAAAATCTGACATGAATATCAATACAAGTGCAGATTTTCTATGACAAAAAAAGTATTAATTTCCTATTACCCTACCTGATCTTGTAAATCTGCTACTTTGTACATAACCTGTAGTTTAATATATGTAAACACACACATAAAGGTGGTGGAAAAAAGAGGAAGACACCTCACCCTGGGAGGAACTTGGCAGCTTCCAACACTTTGTCGAGATAGCAGGTGTCATCTTCACAATCGTGAGCGAGTTAGGAACCAGCGCACACCTCAGGGCAGGCTGTCAGGCGTTGTCTTCAGGGAGACACGTTGGCAAGGATGCAGTGTCGTATGTGGAGAAGATTGGAGAACCAGAACAAACTTGTTTCTGTCAGCAGCTTAACTTGTGCACCCTGGATTGCATGGATGTATTTTGGTGTGTGTGTTCTGGCACTTACTACATATTGAGTACCAAAATCTGTATTCTACCAGCAAAGTGAGAACATTTTTAGGAAGTGAGGGTCGTTTAGGCTGGCCCTCACAACTTTAAAGGACTGTTTGATGGTTAAGGCTTGGTTTTATCATTGGGGATTAGAATTTGATTAGGAATGGGGTCAGCGTGAGGTTAGGAGGTTAGTTGGGTTGGTTCAGGTTAGAGAAAGGAGCTGGGGAATATATTATGACTGTGAAAGTCCTCACAAATATAGAAGTACAAGGGTGTATATGTGTGTTAGCCCGTGACTGCTCAAACTGGATTTTCCACATCCATTAGTTAAAAACTGCATTTTATCCAAATTGGGGGAATTAAATATGATGAATACATGGATAATAATACATGACATTATGAACCTGCAAGCACATTTATTACCACCATTACAGTAGATGCCTTTAAAAAACCACAAAAGAGCTTTTATCAATTCAAAAGCTGTCAATTTCCCCAAACGCTCACCGACATTGCAAACCTTTCACAGCCCGGCGTAAATATTATATAACAACAAAAAATGAGGAGAATGGGAACGAATCCTTAGACAAATACATTAATTAGGTTTCAATGAACAATAACCCTGCTCCTTTCATATTTGTCAGGGACAGGGTTTCATGAAACGGTCGAATGAATGTGTCTTCTTTTGTTGTTTGCTGTTGTAATGGGTGGTGTTCACTGTGTAATGGCAGCCAATTACAGAGGCTTTTCATCCAGGGGCAGCGTCAAATGGTTCCACTGTCAGCTTGTGTTGTTTATGTGATACACGCCAGGCCGGCATGAAGGTGCTCGTTGCACACAGCTGCCCTCTCTTCTTCTCTGAATGTCCATCTGTGCGTGCTAAACACAGTTGCCAGGTCAAACCTTGCAGCAGTAAAGAGCTATGAAGGGTGAACGAGGTAGGGGCGCGTTACTAAATCAGGGAGGAAAATGTGAGCAGGTGCTGCATAAAACTAGCATGTGCTCGCTTTAAGGGCCTTACCTTACCCTGCCTTGTTGTTTGCCTGCTGTCCTGCCCTGTTGTCACCCGCGGGAGCTTCCCGAGCTGTGTGTGACCCCCTTATGGGATCTGAGAGAAATTACAGAAGCAACAACAATGAAAGGCTGGAAGAACAAGAAAAACATATAAGTGCACAGAGGAAAGATGTTTAGGCAGCACAGGACAAAAGGTTCCTGCCTGGGAGGGCGTATATTTAGATTCTTGTGTAATTTGCTCATGACACAACACAAATCGGATGAATATTTGATACAAGGTGGGGAAAAGACAGGGAGTGTGTTGGGGGAAAAATGAAAAGAGCTAAGTATTTAATCTGTGCCATTGCTAAGGGAAGAGACAGATCTGAGAACAGCCAGCAAGCATCAGGCATGGACAAAGGATAGCCACCAATGTACCATTTATGGATGAATGAGTCTGCAAGAAAGAGAATGGAAAGTAGGGGCGGTGGAAGTAAGACTGGAAGGGGGGGATGTGTTTGGAGATATGTAAGGCAAGAGAGTGAGGAGGAGAGCGTTTGCATGAATGAGTGAGCAGGAATAACTATTGGCCACATCAACACTGCTGGGAAAACCAAGGGAGAAAAGAAGTGCTCAGTGCTGCCGTTTCTCCGGCAAGAGGTGTGCTGATGTTAGCAATGCACAGACATGTGTAGACGTGCCAACACAACTGTTCAGTGACCAACACCTCCTCATGATGGAATATAAAAGAGTGAGCAGAAATGACTTTGTCCTCCTGTGGTGCTAATGCACGTCAGGACCTAGAAATACATGCAGATAGTGCTGAGGCTCACCCTCTCTTGATATTTAAAATGGCTACAGGATGAGATACCAGGGTGACATTTTGATTTATCACGCTGAATAAAGGGCAGAATCCAGGAGGGGAGAAAGAATGGCTGGCTCTCTGCTGGAAAATAAATGGGCTCACCAAATAATGACCTCCACAGAGAAAAGTTGTGTTTTCATCAGCCCCACTAGGTTGTTAGCAGGAGTTAGCTAGCACAATTACCTGAAAAACACTGGATGAACCATAGATTTTCTAAAATTCTGAAGCTGGAGGAGCTATTCCACTAATTTTCTCTCTATTTATAAATCAATGTGATTCTTGAAAAATGGTTTAAAATGACAAACTCAAGCAGGAATGAATAAGCTGTTTGTGTGGGACTATATTTAGCTGGAGGTTAATACACAATGGCTGTCACTTCATTGTGCTCTGGTCTCGATAAACAAAGGAAGCACAAAAGAACACTGACACTCGGGCTTCACTGTGGACAACACAAAATGGTAGATTCAGTTCATGTGCCCTCTGATGGTGTTGTTAACACAATCACATGAAGGTCAGTTTCTTTTCTCTCACAATTTAAGTGAAAAGCTTTTTTTTTTTTAAAAAAAAAAAGCCTCAAAAAGGATTATGGTCAATTTTATAAATGCATGCACCATTTAGGTCAAAATACATCAGGCGAAAGTGACCCTGAGCCAAACAACACAACTGGCCACTGTACATTAGCGACGTCTATAGATGTCATGTGACAGTCAGCCTCTTTCTCCGCTGGTCATGAAGCCCACACGGAGCTAACGCGTCCTTTTAAAACCAGCTGATGCGTGAAGTCACACTGGGAGATGGCGACTGTCTGAGTCACGACACGGTTTCCCACTCAGAAGTCCTCGTGCAACCATGACCATCTATCTATCTATCTATCTATCTATCTATCTATCTATCTGTCTGTCTGTCTGTCTATCTGTCTATCTATCTATCTATCTGTCTATCTGTCTATCTATCTATCTGTCTATCTGTCTATCTATCTATCTATCTATCTACCTATCTGTCTATCTGTCTATCTGTCTATCTGTCTATCTATCTGTCTATCTGTCTATCTGTCTATCTATCTATCTATCTATCTATCTATCTATCTATCTATCTATCTATCTATCTATCTATCTATCTATCTATCTATCTATCCGTCTGTCTGCCTGCCTGTCTGTCTGCCTCCCTGTCTCCCTGCTGCCTGTCTGTCTGTCTCCCTGTCTCCCTGCCTGCCTGCCTGCCTGCCTGTCTGTCTCCCTGTCTGTCTGCCTGCCTGCCTGCCTGTCTGTCTCCCTGTCTCCCTGCCTGCCTGCCTGCCTCCCTGTCTCCCTGCCTGCCTGCCTGCCTGCCTGCCTGCCTGTCTGTCTCCCTGTCTCCCTGCCTGCCTGCCTGCCTGTCTGTCTCCCTGTCTCCCTGCCTGCCTGCCTGCCTGTCTGTCTCCCTGTCTTCCTGCCTGCCTGCCTGCCTGTCTGTCTCCCTGCCTGCCTGTCTGTCTCCCTGTCTGCCTGCCTGTCTGTCTCCCTGCCTGTCCAGTCAGTTGTTTGGTTCAGTGAGAGTGACATTGTCAGTGACAGGTCAGATGTGGAGAATCCTTTTATTTTTTCAGTAGAACATTAAAAATAAAAACTATATTTCCGTAACCACACTGATCCCATGGGAACAAAACATAAGGTCAGAAATAATAGCTCTGATCTTTCTCAATCAGAGTACCTGAATCCTTTGTACTTAGAGGCACAAAAGCTGAACAACCATAAACATGGATTGTACAAATACTTTTTGAAACCTGCTTTTAAACATTTCCATTGGATTTTTAATTTGTGTTCTGTGGATCGTTATAATCACATTCTTATTTATTCATGTTATTGTGTGTAATTGCTGGTTTTTATTTTCTCTTTTTTTTTAATCTATTGTGTACCACTGTATTTTGAGACAGACAGATATGATTTTTTACATGTGCGGTTATGTATTGACATTATTTATTGCATTGTTATTAGGTGCAACCATCAATTACACTAATTTAAAGGTGACTTTTCAAGCGCCTGTTATTACAGTTTTTCTCAATCACTTTGGTACATTTTTCCAATCATTCTTGCAATTTGCAGAAGATCAAGTGCATTTCTCAAAACAGTTTGAACAAATAGCAAAACACCGTGGATCACCTGCAAAAGCCAGTCTCTTGCTCAAAATCCTTAGTCCATCCCTCAAAAGCAAGTTTTTGTGTCAATATACTTGTCAGTGCCATCAGAATGTTTAATCATTGTGTCATTGTGTACGGATAAGACAGTCAAATTCATTAGTCATGTTGGCAATTGAATAGTGCACTTTGAAGGGACATGTTGATGTAAAATGTGGTTTAGGTGTGATGACAAGTGTTGTACATTTGACCTCATATAATGTATATGTGTAAGATTGATTGGAAAAGACAAGATTCACATTTACAGAATGACTTCTTTATTGGCAAACATTGACATTGCAGTGCGTAAAGAAAAAAAAAAGACAGCACTGCACATAACAAAGGTGAAATACAATACGTAAGTAAACATAGGTCAAAAATATAAACATAGGTCATACAGTAGGTAAACAAAAAAATATGAACAACTCCCCAAATTCTAATCTCAATCCTGATCTTCAGCTTCTTCCCGTTCCTGTCTGTTAGGCCACAAATTCTCATCCACGTCACACCTGATGTCCTCCCGTGCAAGGCAGCGTGGATAGTATCTTCATGCATGCCTAATCCATGCTCTGCAGGAATCTGCAGTAATGTCTTGGCATGCTGCATCCATTGCAGCCAGAAGTCAACCAAAACAAATTTGAGGAAGACACAATGGCATTGTATAGAGCATCAGTGGAATAGGCTACTGTAATTTTGTATGGGGCATTACTGTATTGACATGTAAATACAGTAAACTCCATGTAATTCAGCACATACTGTTAGATTACACACCTGTTCTCTCTGCGGAAAGTTTGAATAATTGAGGACACAGTTGTTCTGCCAACATTTGGCTGCACCCTTCTCCGCGCTTCAGCCATAGTCAGCCCATGATTCAAAACATGGTCTACAAGTGTTGCTCTGATTTCATCAGGAACACGCATGTGTCCGCCTCTTCTGCCTCTTCCTCTTCCTACTCCTCCACCACGCAGCCTCACCCCTCTTCCTCTCCTTCTTCTTGGCTGTTGTCCTTCCATTGTCAGACATTGTAACTTTCTATTGTGCTCTGGTTACCTATATACTCCCCAGTAGATTGTTCATGAGATGCTCCCTTGAGCTCATTCAGAAAACTGTCGATCATTGGTTGATCAACTCTTTTCATTAGAGAAAGTCTAGATTCACCTGGGAGGAATTTACCAATTTAGATCATATTTACAGACAAATGTCTTATGGAAATGTATATATGCTTGACATGTCATGATGGCTTGGTAAATCATTTTGCATGTGAAGACTTATATGATGAACTATAGCCTAAATGTTTTGGGGAAAGAGACTATTTGATAGATTCCTATAACAAAGCATTTTGATTAGCATGACAAAAGCAATTGATAATGTACGAAAAAACTGAGAATTGTACACAATCATTTGCATGGATGGACAAAAGCATTTGCAATTTGTTCAATGCAATGAGAAACTGCCTTTTTCATCTGCACAAATGGCATGATGATGTGACAATTGAACAAGAACTTTTGAGAATTTCAATTCTGATGTGAGAAATGTACTAAACCAATTGAGAAAAACTGTAATCACCAAATAACACACTAGCAACAATTTACTAATTCTTTTGATGGAATCTTTAATATTTTTTAGAAAATCCTGAGGATCAACTGATGCTGAAAAATAACTGTGCCAGTAATTTTTAAGCAAATGGCAGAAATGCACCTTTAAAGCTCTTTACTGACAATTGACTTGTGTATTTTGTGTCCTCCTTCTCTTGCTCTTTGTATCCATTGTTATCCTGGAGCATCAAGTTTGCCTACACACCCAGGGGGCATCTCTTCATGCTGACTTTGCTGAGAGCTGAAATAAATTCCGAGGCCCGTCAGTCAGAGAGGCAGGAGTAATCTTTATTCCTGCACACTTCTGCACTGAGGCAATAAACCGATCTCTGTAGAAAATGCACCTGCCGCATGAAAGAGGGGGATCATTTTCCATCGGGGGAGCCAAAGCGCCACATGTGCTGATGTGATTTCATCTCAGATTTCAAATGCTCGCAGTTCATTAAAAGGGGGAAAGAGAAAGTGGTGATACAGTAAACTGATTCCAACAGCAAAATGACCTGATGTGAAACCACAGACAGGACATTCTTCCCCTCATATCTGATAAAAAAGGAGAAAAATGAAATCCACATCGCACCTGCACTTTTTGCTTTCTCTTGATCTTTTGAAGATAAGCTGTGACTGAGAGCCCAAAAGTGTGTGAGCTGCCACCCAGGGCTCGTCTGGCCTCTGACAGGCCCGAGGTGGTGGTGATGGTGTGGGTGGGGTGACGATGGGGTAGCTGTCACCAGCGGAGCTTACCTCCTGCTTCCAGCTGCGACTTCCGTTTGGTGAGGACGGCTAATGAGGACACATTAATGTCTTAAGCCTGTCATGAGCATAGCCATGAGCCAAGACTATTCAACCTTTTCATGGAGACGGAGCTTCATGCAGCATAGACACAGGAGGAAGAAAGAAGACTGGAGGAAATGCTTCCATGTTTAGAGATGCATTCACTGAACATTTGAAGGCACCACAAAAGAAGGATTATCAATGACAGAAGCTTTGTTTCTGGCTGATTGGCATATTTATTTAAAATAACTGATCACAGATGTTGAGTGACAGTTTAAACAGAAATCATTAACAAATACAAATCTAAAGCTGCAAACTGGTGGAAAATCCAGATGGTTTGAAAAGGCATGTGGAATGAAGACGGTTTTAGAGCGAGACCCTTTGCAATGTCAAAATGTCAACATCAACATTTTCATTCTCTCTTTCCTGTTGTGTTGTAATGCATCAACATGATTTCCAGACTATAGACGTCTATAGGCTTTAACCAATTTTAACGTTGTCATCTGTTAAACAGCAGATCCATCATTCTGAAAGCCTTATGTGGGCCATTATTATGCACAACGAGGTGCACTTCATCTTCATACACAGGAAGCAAATTAATTTCAAGCACCGTGCTGCAGTGGTGTTGTGTAATGGTGGCCTTTGAGAAGAGATATTTTGTTGTCTAGTTATTGGTGCTGTCAGATGGGGCGTTTATGGCTGTAGCATCACATTACGTGTATGCATTCATCTTTGCATCTAGCCTTGATAAAATAACTTGGCCAGTGACAAGGCATCTACATATACTGCAGTATATTTGAGAGGAACCTCGGTAGATGACAGCCTAATGTCCTTGGTGACAGCTAATATGGCTGCGGGGAAGTTGCCGGAGTGTATATTTCTCAAAGAAAAATCAACGCGTCTGATCTCAGGTGGGAGGAAGAGTTATTTTCCAGTCTGGATTTTTCCTCCTTGCAGAGAGTAATGGATGTCAGCGGCTCCACGCACAACATCCATGCTTCTCGTTTTCACAGGGTGTCTTTCCCAGATGAGATTAGTCACAGAGGTCATGCTGGCAACAAGCATGTGCTCATCAGATACTGTGGGCAGCTAATGGATGGACACAGATGCAAGGAGCTGATTCACAGTGACAACTGCACCGAAACAGTAATATCGGGAGAAGGGCAGGTCTACTATTCAGAACACTCGAGATTTCATTACCACACATCTAAATAAAGCAGAAAACAATGGGGATTAACAGGTCTTTTTGTGTGTTGCTCAGCTTTTTCAGGGATTTTTTTATAATACTTTTTTTTATAAGAGAATAACCACTTATTAAACTTATTGTATCTGACTGTGTCCCCTGACATTTTCACTGGCTGTCATATTTATCTGCACCTTACATTAAGCATGGCAGCTGCCTCAGGAGGGAGAAACTGGCACAAAGAGCAAACAGAGTCTAGAGAACATAAAAACAACAGTTCTGTTTTACTATACTTCACACCATTTTGCATATTGTTTGTCTATCAACCTTGTCACTGATGCAAAAGGACACTTGGACTTCATGTGAAATGAATAACGACTCTGGCGACATAAATAAATTGAAATAAAAGCCCTGAGCTTCAAATGATGTCCAGATCCATGACCAGGTTGATGATTATCAGCAACAAATATGCCCTTTGTGTGTTTAGAGTGTACAGGCAGATTATAATTAGCAATAACCAATAATAAAGATTCTTCCACCTTTCGAATACCAACGTTCTGTCTCGGGGAGTAGATGATGAGCTGCATCCTATCGATGGGCTGCTATCTTCACGTTTATGGACTGTCTCTGTCAATAATCAGCTGCCTTGTGACCAACAAACCTATTGATTACCAGCATCATCACCCATCCAATCTGTATTTATATAGCACATTTAATAACAACAGAGTGAGTATAGACCACTGAAATACTACTTTATTAATATTGTTATTATTATTATCCTTAGCAAAAACAGATTTCATATATTCTCAGCAAGGCAACGACAGTTTTTTTTTTGAAGAATCTAGTGTGGAGGAGCAGCTTGTTCCAAAGGTTTAAGGCATGACAGTTGTACACCTCAGTTGAGGACCCACAAGAAGGATTTACCTGCAGACTTAACAGGTTCACTTCATTGGGGTGTGTCGTTGGAGAAGTTCAGAGAGGGCGGATAGAAGCAAGAGCTTTATAGGTAAATAATCAAATCTTAAAATCGATTCTAAGTTATACTGGGGGCCAGTGCAGGGATGCTGGTATGGGTGGGATATGCTCCTGTGTGTTTCTTCCAGGTAGGACGCAGTAGCTCAAAGAGAGTCCTAGTTGAAGCTAAAGTGGGCGACTGACTGCATACCTGTGGAACCATGATGTCGATATGGATGACCTGTCCTGAAGGAATGAGTGGGTGGGTGAGAGCACAGCAATTCACAGAAATTCACACGTTACATCAGCAAAAGTCCTTATTGCATTGAATAAAGAAATAACTAATAATGAAAAAATCTAAAATAGGAACTATACCATTATGAATTGCTAATGTCACTTAATATGAATATTATGAGACGCTGTTATTGAACAGTCTGGCTGTAGAGAGGTAGAGGGAACGGCTCCCTCTCACACCGTGGGTGTATGAAAGTCTAATGCCGCTCAGGGCAACCACAGCCTCGTGCATGAGCTTAATGTATGGGCTGAGAATATGGCATTGATGCTCCTGCAAGGCCTGTTGAATAGACAGGTATGAATGACCTGGAAACCAAAAACAGGTTTAATTACCATCTGTACGCACACACAGACACACAAACAGACACACTCATTAGTCATAGTGTACTTCCTGTTGGAAGATAACTGAGTGATTGGATCTACAGGTGATCTGCCTCCAGCCCACAGGCTGTGGGGGAGGATTTCATCTTCATCTCTCATCAAAACCCTGATTACATTGGATGATCTCAGTACTTGCATTCTCTTGTCCGTGATGACTTACACGAGTTAAATAAAACAGACATGTTGTTCGTTACACATCTGCAGAATGGACACACGCATCAAACACGAGATCATATGTTGGGCTTTTTAATTTCAATGACTGTATTTAACAATGGAAGGAAATTTTAGGATTGTAAAAACGTCATCTGAGATACAGAGTCAGTTATTATTCTAATCCAATTTTAAGTGTTTTTTTTTTCTGTAACTAGATAGGTTATTAAGTTTGTCTTTAAAGGAGAGGATTGAAATTTAAAAGGAAATGTGCCTGGTGTGTTTTGACATGCATACTAAGAGTGTGTTCATTAGACTTTAAAAACTGTTATACTAACTGCAGCTGCACCTTATTATTCAACTTAAAGTGAGATGAGATTTAGCTGAAACTCTTGGTAAGAAAAGACTTAATTTCCCCAAAATGTCCCAGAATATCTTCTGTGTTTAATCACCAGTCTGGAGACTGACCCCATGTTTCAAGGGATTCTGCCCATTTGAAATGTTGCTCGTTGATTTCTGGATATCCAGTAAGATATTAAGAAAATTAATTGGTGTGAAATCAATCCTCCAACTGAAGATGACTCCAGTTCTCCGGGTTTGTAGCTGGATCCTCTCTGCTTCTGATGGCAGCTGGCCGTGAAAACAACCTGACCGGCCTTGGTAGCTGTCACTGAGGTGTCACCCCACCACTCCGCCTGCAAAAGCTGACAACGGTCACAGGATTTGCACCTGTTATCACGTGTCGTTCAGGCTTGTTACTTTTTCTGTGGTGACAGGCGTGTTGTTAAAGTGTTCGGCTACATCAGGCTTTGGTTATTATGCTGATCCACACTATCATCACATCCCACGGGTTGAAAGCCTCCATCGTTAAAAACCCAAATGTTGATGAAAAAGCAGCATCCCATGTATTTTCAAGTGTCGATGAAAGAATATTTTATAACATTTATATCTTAAACTGAGCTTTATCTCCTACCCACAATCTCATATAGCTGCCCTAAGCCTCGCTGAGGGACATTTAAGAACATTTGAGGGTATTTCTCTTGAACATTAATAATGAGTTTAGGGCTCTGTGAGTCACCTTTTAATTCCACAGCCAACTCTTCAGTGAAGTCTTTTTTATCAAACTTCCAGCCAGAGGCAATAAGGTCAACCACAAAGAAATAACTTTTTAAAACACCAAACCCGGAGAGCCCCTGTAGATATTAATCCTAATTAGCCAAGTTTTCCTAATGTCCTCTGCTTTGAAAACCGTTAGGAAGGAGGCAGAAGTTAAGATTTTAATGACACTGCTCAAAAAAAGGAAACAGTACACATAAACAACTTGTAACTTAATCACAATTCTGGGATATCGTCTTGTCTAGTTCTGAAGCAATTAGAGAACCACACATAGGGAAGGGTTTTGCAGATAGTGGCCACAGACCATTTCCTGCTCCTCCTGGACTGTGAGCAATGCACAGTGTGGCCAGAACATTTGCAGGGACCCTCTCACCAACGTTATCTATTCACAGATCAGGCAACATACATAAAGGAGTCTGGAGATATGTGGAGAAGGTTCTACAGCCTGACCCGTGGACCTGTGATCCTCTGTGTCCTAGACTCTGTGGATTTCTGTGCATCAAGCCAATGATAGAATTGATATCTCTGGTAGCAACAATTCCTCTGGAAACATTACACCACACACTGTCCAGGAGAAGGCTGACACAAATAGAATACTTCAATCATCAAGTTCTTGGAAATGCGATGAAGCCAACTTTGCTTTTTTTCCCTTGTTGAACCAGCAGGTTGCCGTATTTTTGCAGGTCTGAAACTGTTGCTAAATGTCATGGTAACAACCTTGCCAAACAGGGAGTAGTCTCTCTCTGTCACAGCCTTCTTCCTGATTTTCATCATTAAACGGCACACATGAGCGAGAGCCTTTGAAACTCCTGCATCTATTGAGCCCTCTTGAAAGGCCAGCTCTTTTTTATTTAGTGGGCTACTGAAAAGAATTTGCATTCAGGGGTTTTGATTGTGCTCTGTGATGTTCAACAGGCTAAGCTGCTCCAGACGGCTTGTTCTTCTTATCTGCATTAATGATTGATGGTAACAGATTTTCTCTTGAACTTTCCGGGCTTTTGGAGTTCACAGCATGTGTGATTGGAGTGACGTGAAGATGGGGAAGGAGGACAGAGGGAGGGGGCCACTGAGAAAACAGGGTGGGCTTACAGAGGACGTTTTTATTTAGCCTGTATTGCCAGATAATCGGGCAATTAGGTAGAGATGTCTTTTTAAAGAGCTTGATTGTACATCTCTGTGATAGTTAACAATAATCTTCATAAGAACAACACACAGTATAGCTGTGCTGAAGTGGCACATCTGGCCTTTCCCTGCTGCCAAGGACATTATGTTTTCACCCCTTTTGTTGGCCATTTGTAGGATTGTGTAAAAAATTAAAAGGTGAATTTCAATAAAACGTAATTGGAGGATTTGAATTGTAGAATAAAGAGTTGAAAACTGCTTCACTGTGTCTTAAGAAGGCAGAACAGGATGAATTTGATGCTGGTGATGTGGCATTGAGCCAGTTCTCCCTGACAAACTCTGACATTGGTCAGCACACACACTGCCACAGTGGATAAATATTACCTTGTCAAAATATGCCAATCAGCAGCTACAGAAAGCACTGAACATATTTTTTTTTTCTGGCTCTGCAACCTTCAATCATAAAAAAAATCTCCAAAGGAACATAAAAGAAACTAGCGTGGCATCTTATGAAGCGTTTGCTGATCACGATGGCGCGAAATAAACCTTTAAATGCAATTAAAACATTTAATGTAATAACAACATTTAAACTGTCTGCTGGATGTCTGAAACTGTTTGATAACATCACCAGTTTAACATCCCGCCCGGTGCATGACCTGCCGAGTTTAGTATTTAAGGTTCAAAGCCACAATTTCCACATCAGGACAAAATGAAAGTAACTCTATTTACTGAAGGGTGAATAGATGTTCAAGCAAGAGCTGGAAATTCCAAAGCTTCTCATCTCTTAAATGAACATCAGAATGAGAAGGGAATGAGATTTGGCCAACAGGAAACAGAAAGCATAGAACAGGAAGCTATTCCAAAATCACCATCTGCATCTTCAGAATTAGAACAGATTCAGGCCTTGTGTCACATACACAACCTGAAAATTTTTTAAACATTTATATTTAAAAAAAATAGACACACACTGTATGCTGTAATTTATCAGAGTGGTCTTTCTGCTCCTCTTTCAACGGGAACACAGTGAAACACATCATTGCAGAGATTCAATTCTTTAGAGCTGAATTAGAGAACAAAGCGAGACGTTAAATGTGTTAAATCTTATTTCCTCCACCAGATCCTGTGTTTTGGGATGTCACCATTTACACAACGCTGTAATGTTGCAGAGCGGAAGACACTGCTCTGTTTTGTTGTCACCTTTAATAAAAATGCCGGTAAACCAAATGAAATTATATGCAATGATCCATTCCAATTCCTTTTTTCAGGACAAGAATTATTCCACTAACCTCGATTTTCCTCATATTGGCTCATATAAGTGGCCGCTGGCATCTACCACTGTGAGCACAGTATCCAGTATCATAATATCAATATGTAGATTATTTTACTGGCTTTCTGTGGATGTCTTTTCAGGGAACACATTGTTTCAAGTGTTAGTGGGATTAAGTTTTATTATGAAATCCTTAAAAAAAAGAGCTTTCTCCTCTGGGATTATCAAATGCTTTTTATAGCGTAGAGAGCAACTGGCTAACTGAGAGGGGAATCCATCCTCCAGTATGAGTCAGGCAAATCTACTTTACTACATCCAGTCATTGAATAATACATGTTAGCTTGGTGCATGCATCAGCCACAGATGTGCAAGCCTCGGTCTTCACCTCACAGCCAGGCTGTAGGCGCTCCATCTGCACCCATCAACTATAAAAAAAAGCTGCTGCAATCATGCAAAGAGTAGCTAGAAAAGTTGACCAGCATGAATTGAGCAATGCTTTTGAAAGACTTAAGACTTAGACTTTTTAAATGAAAATATGTTGTCAGCTGTGAAGATTCAACACAAATGTGCAAATACGAGCGATAAAAGGAGGAGTTGGTGAATTAAGCTCTCCAAATTTAGATGCTAAAGAGTGCTGCTCTGCAGCTTTTTAGCAGCTCATTTTGTGCCATCTGCAGCGCTCTAAGGAAACGTTGTTGTCATGCATGAAAAATGCCACCTTTGCCGGACTGCGGAGGAATCTCATGGGATCTGTTTTGTGTGCTCAGGCATACCTATCTGTCAGCCGTCGTCTAAAAGATGGAACTCTTAATTTTTTAAATGTTTGAGCTTTTCCAATTAAAGACTTGATTTGATTGTGTGATTTAAGCTTTAGAGAGTTTTTTTTAATCATCTATTTCTTTCCCTGGTCGTGCTAAATAGGTCTGGGATTAATAATTCAAATGCTCCATGTGAAACCTGCATTCCAAAAATCAGAAAAGGAGTTGGCAGTCATGTTTCAGCATTTGCAATCTGTGCAAATTGCCCAGTTATTTATGCTGTTTCAGCTGTACAGCCACCTTTCAAATGGAGTAACTCAACTGTGATAACTATGCATCTCTGAGATGTTGCTGAGCTTCAGATGTCACAATACGGGGCAGCAGTTTTACATTGCAGATTGAGACGGATTGCTTCTGTCAAGACATAATGGCTATCACAAGCTGAAGAGTGTGACAGTATAAGGAAGGATATTATTACCAGAAAAGGCTTTTTTTTTTTTTTTTCTTTTTTTACTTGAGCACAAAAGAAGATTAAGCCAGCGATGAGGCAGGGGAATTGCCTGAAAGACTGTGAGCTTCAGGAGGAGCAATCTAATCATTTGGGAGAATGTCAGAAACAACACTTGTAAACCACAACCAAATGCTCTTCAGACTGTCTGCCCACTACTAAACAGGCCTTTCAATTAGCACCCAACGTAAGACAAATCCAATTACATGCTGTGCTGCAGATACTGTAGCCCTTAATCCACTTAATATGTCTGATTAGACTTCTTTATTCTCTTCTTCCACCACCGCAGCCTGGAGGGCTTTGGTTCTCCTACCAGGATGAACTACTCTTTGATCTATCACTCCCAAGGTGTCTTATGTGAGTAATGGCTGCTTTGGGTCTTTTTCCTCAGAATTTGAGGTAAACAGGTAATCATGAAATTCCACTTGACCTTTTCTTTCTACTAATTTCCGCTGGACCCTTTATTTCTACTTTTTCAGCTATGTTGCATTTCTAAATACTGGGTGTTGTTTATTTTATTCAGTCTGGATAAATTAAAGCCCTGGAGACAGAGAACGTGAACCGTGGAGCTGCAAAAATGAGGCATCTTGGAAGCAGCAGGGCTGCATAAGTAGAATGAATAGCTGCAGCCTTCAACCTAGAGCTGTCTCTCCTGTGGAAGACAACAGTGACCTGCCTCTGCTTATGCCACAGCAGCAACACAGCAACTTAACTGTGCAAACAGATGGGAAACATCTGTTACATTGTTTAAGTAACAGCTAAAAATACAAGTACAAGTGACCACATAAATGATCTTAAGTCTACAAATGTTATCTGCAAGGAAGTGAATCAGAATTCTGGTCTACCTGATGTGAAAGAGTGTATCACAAGATTTTTTTTTTTTTGGAGGGGGCATGTCTGGATGAATGTTTGCCTTGTTCAGCAAGGCAAACAAAAACCATTTTCCTTGAGGCTGATTTCTATGAACTGTGAAGAAAAGAGATGGTAGATGCATTCATCAAATATGGCAATTTGCTTAATGGACTCTGACAAAGCCATTGGCGGTCTTTATTTAGATGCAGATGACTTCCACCGTGGCTTCTTCTGTCACTTGCCGAGCTGCCTGTCAGGGAAAAGGGAGGAAAAACTCCTTCCTGTTTTCCACTGACTGACAGCCAATCACGTCAGCTGTCTGTCTGGATAAGAGACGGACTGACTGCACTCCTCCTTCCTTCAAACAAATTCTCCATTAAAGCACTGGGAAAATCGAAAGTAGAAGGAAACACAGAAAAGAGAACAAACCTTCTATAAGCATGGTTTCTTGGTGTTCATGATAGCATAAAAACATGAATGCAATGTGAAAAATGTTCCATTGCTCTAAGCTCTGTATCAGCCAGGAGCACTGCTGCTACTCAAAAACACAACCTGAACAAATGAGTAGACTTACAATACCTAATACCTTCGGTTTGACAGGTTTTCTCTTTGTACACTGAGACTTTTTCCACAAATATACAGGCAAAATTATGGCTACTCTGTATTCAATTGCTGCTTTGCTTACAGAATACATTTTAGGGCTGCTTGAGCTGATAAGAATGCAGCAGCAATAGTCTCTCTCTCTCTCTCTCTCTCTCTCTCTCTCTCTCTCTCTCTCTCTCTCTCTCTCTCTCTCTCTTCTCTCTCGGGGGGAGGTATGGGTCAATCTTGAGGCAACAGCGCCCTCCTGGGAAATAAAACGTCAATGCTTTTGTCTGCGGTGTGTCAGTCCTGCAGTGAAGGACATAAAATAGGAAATTCTGATGAATCACTGACTGACTTTGGTATCATAAGAAACTATCTAAAAGACTTCCTGCATCTTTGTACCAGGTGTCTCTGTTTAATATCTGCCATTCTTATTCTATTGCTGTTATCTGCCTGAATAATCTCAGCTATCCAAAGAAAAAAAACATAAAAATATTTGGTTTATTTATTAGCAAAATGTTACAGACGACATATCAAGCAGTGTTCTGAACAATTAAAGTAAACCCAGTAGGCCCATATGATCCGCTCTCTAGGGAGAGTTAAGAGGAAGTCTTTTAAACTAAATGTGACAAATGATGGTTCTCTAATGAGGCTTAAATATGACTTGTATCTTAAAAGTGCTACTAGAGATTAAGCATCAGTCCCATCATAAGCTTAAATCCCTTTGTGGTTTTTATCTTTAGGGACAGATTATCAAGAAAATTCTCCAAGGAAACTGATAAATGGGTTCATATGGCAACTCGAAGCACTGCGGGAGACTGTAGAGGGACCAGCAATGAACTGTGAAAAGCCTTAACATTAGTATGGCAACCAGCATCACAGACCTTCAAAGTCTGTCAAAGAAAAGCCTTGTGGCAAAGACTCTGACATGATCCAAAGTGGGAGCGATTCAGTTAAAGTCAATGATGAACTTCTGTTGATTTACAAAGGCATTACAGATATGTGATGTTGTTGGAGACATGATATTTTGCAAAACTGGCACTGGAAGGTGATGAAGGAAAATAATTCTAGACCTAATTATTGGAGGGGCGTATCTGGTAATTGGAGATTCATTAAAACTGTTAATTTGAACAAAAGGGATGCTCTTAAACCAAAAAGATGGAAATGGAAGGTCGAATAAGGTATAGATAGAGCAAATATGAAGCAGATAATATGTGAGATTTATTTCTAATAAAATTTATTTAGAAATTAATAATAAATCAGAGCAAAGAAGAAGCATGCTCTTATCTTAGAAGAGTTTACATAAACGCTCAATCCTGCTGTCCATCCCCTTTGGTTCTTGTAGTGAACAGTTACATTTGGTTAACACAACCTTCAAGAATCTCTCCCAGTACAAAACATTCAAATTATTGTCTATAGAAGCATATCTGTCCAGTCCAACACAAACAAGCAGTTTTTACTGATGACATTTGAGGACACAAATGCCAGTTTTCTGAACACATTTACGTCTCACTGATATGATAGAGCAAAAGCAATCACACATCTCTCTGAAAAACAGCACAGGACAGGACAGCCTTCGTGTTATTGACTTTATGAGGTTTGTTTGTGTGGATGCCATGATGCACATGACATCACTCCTCTCTGGCTGTGTAATAAAAACAGGGGATATGAATATAAACAGGTCAAACAGAAGAGCAATAGCAAAGCAGGCTGCAGATATGTTATTAATGTTTGTCTCATTGAACACTTTCTTTTCCGGTGGGATGATGATGATGATGATGATTATTATTGTTGTTGTTGTTGTTGTTGTTGTTGTTGTTATTATTATTATTATTATTATTATTATTATTATTTATTATTATTATTATTATTATTATTATTATTGTTGTTGTTGTTGTTGTTGTTGTTGTTGGTGGTGGTGGTGGTGGTGTTGTTGTTGATATTATTATTTTCCTATTAACCTAAAATTAAAAAAAATAAAACAAATGGACATACTACGACGCGCGTGCATTTGTGCCGGAAGAGGTATTTGACCGGAAAGCGCTGTTGCGTAGCAACCAAAAAGGAAACGTGAAAAGATTCTTAGCAGCTTCATTACGTTATGTATGCATGAGTTTTCCCCGATTTAACTTCATGCTAATCAAATACCGTGTTTTTAAATCGATCTTTCTATCCTTTAGAAATTTAATTTGATTTGAAAATATGGCAGGAAAGAAGAAAGAAGCAAGTTTACAGGTTGGACAAACGGCATTTACTCGATTCTACTCAATGTACTAAAAGAAGGACTGTCTGTCTGTCTGTCTGTCTGTCTGTCTGTCTGTCTGTCTGTCTGTCTATGTATGTACTGTATGTATAATATATTGTTTTTTGTCCAGGTGTCTGTTACAAATCAAGAACAATGGGAGGAGATGCTCGCCGTAAAAGGTTTAACGGGTAAGGTCTATTTTTTATGTAAATATTATATTTATTTGATTAATATAGTACTCAACATCTGTTCTACTACCGCCTCAGGACTCACTTTACAACCATTGGGCGACCTTTCATTGTTGCTTATTGTATTCTGCCGCCACCTTGTGTTCATTTTGTAAACTGCAAATATTTGTATTCATCCTCCCTTTCTGTCTCTGTCTCTGTCTCTGTCTCTGTCTCTCTCTCTGTCTCTGTCTCTCTCTCTGTCTCTGTCTCTCTCTCTGTCTCTGTCTCTCTCCCTCATGCTGTAGTTGTAGATGTGTACCAACAGTGGTGCGGTCCCTGTCGAGTTGTGGTCAGTCTTTTAAAGAAAATATACAATGAACTGGGCGATGACCTGTTACACTTTGCTACAGTAAGAGCTCTGTGACATCTGAATTTTCCACATATTCTGGTACTATCCCTAAATGTGTGTGTGTGTTGTATGTGTTTGTGTGCGCGTGTGTCCGCACAGGCTGAGGCAGACAACATTGACGCTTTGGCGAGGTATCGCGGGAAATGTGAGCCCACCTTCCTTTTCTATGGTGTGAGTGCGTTTTGCCTTTTTCTAACCAGGAACATCCTAGTTTAACATTATTTAAATGCAGTTTCTGCCTCTGACTCCTGCTGTGGTGGAGGCACTGTATCTTCTGAGGTACGTTCATGTGAATATTAATAGATGACTTGTTGTTCTATGGACAGGGTGGGGAGTTGGTGGGTGTCCTGCGAGGGGCCAATGCTCCTCTTCTTCAGAGGATGATTGTACAGAAACTTGGTGAGGAGAAGATGGTCTTGGAGAAGGGTGTTGAACGTAAAGTGGTAAGCCATGAAATAAACATGTACTCAGTCACACACGTCAGGTGTCTTCCATTGATTTTAATTTTCATTATAGGAAAATAACAAGTGTTCCTGATCAGATTCTGTTTAACAGTTACTATTTTTGCTGTGATACTAGAATCTCCGAGATAGTTTATGCATTACTTACACTGATTCATTCATTTGATGTATTCTATTTATTTCAGATTAAAGATAGTGGTCTGGGGGAAGATGAGCAGAAAGCAGATGTGGAAACACAGGCAGAAGACAACATTATCGGTAAAAGATTCATTGTTTTATGAATTCTCTGCGTTAATAATCACAACACAAGCTGCATTTCCCCCCTGTAGTTCCAGCCAATAAATCGTACACTGTTGCTATCATCAAACCGGATGCTGTAGCTCATGGCAAAGTGAATGAGATCATTATGAAGGTAGGCAGAGGCTAACATCAGCCAGCTTCTCTTCAGCCTGCCTTTACGTCAATTGGCTTCCTGATCTTTTTTTCCCCGTGGCTAGATTCAGAATGCAGGGTTCCAGATCCTGGCCCACGAGGAACGTAGGCTGACTGAGGACGAAGCCCGAGATTTTTACCGGCACAAAACAGCAGAGGTGTGGTGAGAAGAGCTCCCTCAGAACCACCACAAAACAAGATCCATTTTTGTGTGTCATTATAATGTCCGATCAGCTCAGTGTGTGTTATTTAGGGCTGGGCAGTTTAGAGTCAACATCCCCTTAGTAGCAGTCAAGGCCTGTACAAAAATCAGTTCAATTAGTTTGCTGTGCCTCAACCTTCCATCAGCATTTCTGCACAGAGCTCAAAATAGATCTGCTGTCTCAGCAAATGTTTTTGTGCTTATTGTGCTGTTGCCATGTGATAAAATGATTAGAGATTCAGAAACAGTGTGTTGAGAATAGGGGGGTGGGGCTCAGGATTACGGCCACAAAACAATATAGCGTCATATACTGTATATAGACGTTTTCCACCATGACAACACATTTTAGCCATTCTGGGTGGGAGTACAAGCTGATTAGCTGTGCAGACATTCACTGATTGTTTTCACAGTTATTGTATTTGCCTTTAAAATAAGATCCAATGAATGTATTTCTTTGGTGTTTTTTATAACGGACCTATTTGTTCTGTTTGTAGCCATGCTTTGAGGACTTGGTCCGCTTCATGTCAAGTGGTCCGTCCCATATTCTGATCCTCTCACAGGCTGAGGGCTCAGCCAATGTCGTGCCAGCTTGGAGGGAGTTTATTGGCCCAGCAGACACGGAGGAAGCCAAGAGAGAAAGGCCAGAAAGGTTGGTTAGTAGAAACGATATATGTGCTATATCCAGTTAGAAGGCTGAAAAGGCCTGACACATTTATCTGATCAGGGTTTGATAAAGAAGCTTTTCCATTTTTTTATTTTAAAGAAATTACAGCAATGTGACAGCATGAAAATACCTAAACAGCAGATTCTGACATCACGCTCAGACACACCCAGAAATTCAGCTTGAGCACCAGCCGTGCAACCATCTGCTCTCCTCTCCTTTCTCTCCTCTGGCTTCCTTCAGCTTGCGGGCACAATACGGCACAGAGGCCCTTTCCAACGCTGTGCACGGTAGTGAGAACATCGAACAAGCCAGCAGGGAGCTCGCCTTCTTCTTTCCCAACTTCAGGATGGCCTCTCAAACTGAGCAGGATGGCAAGGAAGAGCATGCTGAGAGGACGCTGGCTCTAATCCGGCCTGACGTTGCCAGAGAGCGCAGAGGTAGAGTCTGTGCCAGATACAAAAGCACCACTACATATGTGCTTCCTCAATCCCAGGTCTTTTCAACTCGTCACTGCAGACACAATTGTCACGATATTGTCATGTCTGTCCCCACATAAAAACCTGAAAATCTGGAGGTGAAATGCTGGTTTTTTTGGCAGGAAAACAGGAAGACAACAGACTTAAATCTTATGGCAATTTTGGATTTTTATTTTGAAATGCAGAGGAGATCCTGTCCCAGATAAAGAAAGCAGGCTTCACTGTGGCTCTCCAAAGAGAGGTCCTGCTGACGGAGGAGCAGGTCAGACAGTTTTACTCCCAACATGTTAAGGAGGACTACTTCCCTGCTCTGCTGCATACTATGGCCAGGTGACTTACACAAAGGTCCCATTTTTTTTTACTATTGAGCAGTGAGTAATGCTGTTTGTGTACAGTGGACCGGTGCTGGCTTTGGCTCTGGCCAGGCAGGCGGCTGTCCGTCACTGGAGGAACCTGCTTGGTCCCTCTGATGTTAATAAAGCCAAAGAGGAGAGCCCTGAGTGGTGAGTCACCTTATTCCCAGTTGCAAAGTCACAGCATAAAGCGGAATCTTCGATGATTATCCTAGTCTCTGTCCCTCTGAGGTGACATTTCCAACTAGTTTTCTTGGAAAGGTCCAATCAGTTTGACGGCCTGATATGAAGGAAGATGAGATAAGCTGAAAAACCAAAGAAATGAAAATTCAAAAGCTCCCCGGGAAAAATGAAACTCCTTTATTTGAGTAATTACAGTGGTTCCACCGGTGAAGCATCAACTGCAGCGGGAGCAGACCAGTCTAACCACAGCTGTAAATACTGACGCCTCTGTCCTTCCTCCATCAGTCTCAGAGCGCAGTTTGCTGTAGAGAACCATCCCATCAATCAGCTGCACGGCAGCGCCAGTCAGGAAGAGGCCGACAGAGAGATCAGCTTCTTCTTCCCTCAGCAACAAACACTGGCGGTGATTAAGCCTGACGCCCTGAGGGAACACAAAGGTCCTTGCATGTCTTTTATGGAAATGCTTCCTCCTGTTTGTGCGGCGCTGCCCTTATTTTGTCTCGCTTCACTGACAGAGACCATTCTGGAGGAGATCCGTGGCAGCGGCTTCTCCGTCGTGCAGAGTAAAGAGATGGTGTTGACTAAAGAGATGGCTGAGGAGCTCTACAAGGAACACAAAGAGAAACCTTACTTCAGCCAGGTGGTGGAGTTCATGTCAAGGTGAGTCTCAGCACAGACAAAGGTAGAGTGGGAGAGAGCGCAGCCCGGCGATTCCTGCAGCATCAACCCTCATCTTAATGGCTCAGCATCAGGGCCGCCACAGGCAAGTCAGCCTCAAGTTTCAGTTTCACTGTTTGTCCCACCACACAGCTACATAGACGTGCTTGGATATTAGCTCTGTTCCGCTCTGATTAATCCCTTCTCTTGCTTGTTACGCAACTGATGAAGACAGATAAGCTCAGCTGAAACGGTTACCCCGTCGCTGCAGTGTCAGGTTTAGCTTCATAGCGGCGCATTTTACAGATGAATAACTGAAGACTGTGCTAAAAAGCAGCCTTTCCAATACAGCTGTCAATACAGCTGAACGTGCTTAAAAATGCAGGAATCCATATAACAGCAACACTATGATAAGACTTTCAATTCAGCTTTATTCACAAAGCATCCATTACAGCCAAGGTCAGGTACAGGCGCAGCACTACAAATGCTGTGCCAAGAACCGACCACATTATTGATAAGAACGCTCTGATAAAGGTCCCTGTGGATGCTACTGTCCCCGAGGATGTGCACCATGTGTGTGAAACCTGTCTTGTTTTCTACCAGTGGGCCCTGTATGATGCTCATCCTGAATAAAGAAAATGCTGTGGAGGAATGGAGGGCTATGATGGGTCCCGCTGACCCTGAACAAGCTAAGGCAACGTGTCCCAACTCCATGAGAGCGCGCTTCGCCTCCAACATCCTCCACAACTCGCTCCACGGAGCCTCCACTGAGGAGCGTGCCAAGGAGAAGATCCATTTCATCTTCGGTGACATATGCTCAGACGTGGAGCCTGGCGGCGAAGGCGAGACCGACAGGACAGATATAGGTGCTGCAGCGTTACGTGTGTCAGCTCTTTCACCTGCTGTATGTTACTGCAGGCTCTACTCACATACAGCTGCATGTCTATATATATGTTTTCAACTAGAAAGATTATTGTTTATTATATTAACTATACATAACTCCCTCACTCAATTTAACCAAATTGTAAATAATTATAATATAATATAATTTTCTTTTTTTTTTCCCCAGCAAAAGAGCAAAACAGTTTGGGAGCTGAAAATTCTGATAACCAGCGACAGGAACACTGAGGTAAGATTTGCTTTTCCTGACTGAAGGTGTTACCAGAGGTCAAAACTTAAAACCAGACACATAAAAGCAATAAATGCTGATTACTGATTGCTGTTATTGAGCATCTTTATCAGACCAACTTCTTTAAATGCAACGGACCCCCTTACATGTACTGAATATAATTAAATCTGGGTCTAAACCATTTTCTTTTGGAATTCTGACTTTCCACATAATTTTGACGTTAGCCACAGGAACTGGAAGGCAACCAGCCAGCAAATATGTGTCTATATATATAAACATTAGTCCTCCCTAGAAAGTAGGTGTCATTTATGCGTCAGCGACTGCGGCTCGAAGGGTCACACGGCTGTCGTCTGTAAAATTTGGTCTTTGCTGCGACTGGAATTTTAATTCAAAAACCATTCCAATTTGTTGAAGCAAAAAATGTATTTGGGTTAATGTTTGAGAGGCTGATTAATTTTCATTCATCACTGAATGCTCATTTTGTGGTTGGCAGCGCTCACACTAAGGGGAGTTAATTATATGGTTGGTGGCAGAAGACTCAAGTTTTCTCTTACTTTTCAGGTGGCCCACATAATTAAAGTCTGTGCAGCTCAAACACACTCAAAAGATTCAAAGATCGACCCATTTTGCCTGGAGTTGGGCCAGTTTGGTGTGCGCTTTATATGTGGAAAAATATTTAAGGCTGGTAATGGAAACCTGACATTAAATCCCTCTGCAGCCACAAGTCACATTTCTTTATTTTTGACATATGTTAGAAACTATACATTTATTTTTGAGTACTAAAGTGTTTTTTTAAGAGTCATGATGACAACTGGATGTTGTCCAAAAACAGAATAATATGTTAATTCTTCTTACAGCTGTGGTTTTCACGCTGTGGTTTTCACGCTGTGGTTTTCGGCCTCCTCCCAGCTGCTTGCAGCCTCCAGTAAGACGGCCTCGTCCCCGTCGTCCTCAGTGAAAGACCTCTGGAACATCTCTGTTATCCTCCTCTGGGTTGGGTCCTTAATCCAGTACCACAGCAACATTGTTGATGTGGTCACTAACCAGAATCATATAGAGTGGGTCTATATTCAGACGTTACCTTGGAGTGGAAGCTGGCGTTCACCGCGTTATCTGACAGATTAGACTCAGACAGCCCCACTTGCTCCAAAACATTCATTTTTTCCTGGATCAACGGCCTGTAAAATCAGTAAATATGCAAAATTATATATCAGCTAAAGACCAGGAAAAAACCTCCAAGCTCAGCGAACAGCGTACACACCACAGGTGGTCGTCAGCAGATCCTTTAGCAACCAGATAGTGAACGTTCACGTTGTTGGTTTGTCCAATACGATGCACTCGGTCTTCTGCCTGAATGAGAACCTACAGGAGGGGAAAAGCATCCAGATTATCATTAACATCACACACGTCCGCACACAAGGCAGAATCACACAAAAGCAGTCAAACGTTTAACCAGGGAGCCTTTAGCCTGGAACAAATTGAGCAACCAAACGGTGTCGCCGCAGTGCTGACGTTGAGTATTCAGTAGTGATAAACTTGTCTCACCCCTGGATTCCAGAAAAGCTCAGCAAAGATCACCAGGTCAGCCGAGTGCAGGGTCAGACCCATGTTGGCCGCTGTGATCGACAGCACGGCTACACAGCTGTTAGTGGAGAATTGGAACTTCTCGCACAGCTGCTGCCGTTCGGCTGACGGAGTCGACCCGTCGATCCGGATGTAGCTGGCATTCTGTCGAGGAAATGAACACAACTGTCAACCCACCAAAAAGGACCGACGAGAGCTGCTTATTCTGATTCTACATCCCACCACCAGGGGGCGTTTGAGACGTTTTAACTTCAGTACCGGAGAGTTTACAGACAAATGGCTGCACATCGCAGTTACGCATCTTTTGTAACGATATGAAGTCATTGTGTTGCATAAGAGCCATGAGGGGGGGGAAGAATGCTGACCCCAGACTCCCACAAAAGAACAACCTCGTTGACATTTCTCCTCCTATCAGGCCTGCGAGGAACGATGTATCTGTGCGTTTCCCACCTTTTTCTCCAGTTCGGCTGTAATGTGATCCAGAACTAACTTATGATGAGCAAACACTAGAAACTTCTCCCGGCCGCCCTCCAGCATGTCTGTGATGTACTCCCTGTGACAGAAACAAAGCCATCTCAAATCCAGCGCGGTCGCAGCGGGCTGACAAAAGATTCAGATTCCTTTTACGTCTTAATCTCGGCCCCTTGACAAATTTAAGCTGATCCGACGTGCCGATGCCACATCATTAGACCGTACTTACATAATGGCTTGCAGTTTGGCTTCAGCTGTGTGGTTGTAAAATACGAGGAGGGCTTCCTTCTCTTCCTTTTTCTGAGCAGGAGATAAAGAGAGCACGAGATAAGAACTGATGCTAGACTCCGATGCGTGGATAAGACAGCCGTTACTCAGAGGATCAGCACGATTATGAACAATCAAGATCAGCGACTCACTCCCATCAGAGCATATAAGACCCCTTCGAATAAAGCCCGCTGGAGTATTCTGCTTTAAAAGCACTCGTGTGCGATTTTGGCTACCACCCTGTAAACAGAGGGTTTTTTTTCTGGAAAACAAGATGTCTCGTTGCTCTCGATGAGTTGATGCAGATGAACCGTTTATTATTTACTAATCTTCATAGAGCAATTTTCTGTAGTTAAAGCCAAACGACTCCACGGGAACCACTCTGAAACTCTGATGCAGTTGGCAGTTCTTTTATATTCCTCCCAATTCTTTGGTGAAACGTTTTACGAATTCTTCAAAAACCAGAGGCAAGAACAGATTAATTTTGTACTAATTCCAAAGAAGGTGTCAAACGTCTCTCTTACGTTTCGATGTCCCTTTGATAACTGCTTGGCTGCAGCCGACAGAGCCGCTTTAATGCGGGAGTTGATGCTGTCTGTGGTTACTGTGACGACCTTGCGTTGTTTGGCGGGAAGCTGGGCGAGGACATCGGACTTAAGGCGGCGTAACATCAGAGACTCTTCCAGCAACAGCTTCAACTCCCCGAGGTTGGACGAGCCGGAATAGTCCCAACCCCAAGTAGACTGGCATGAAGCAGAGAAACGGAGTGAGCAGCGAGACCTTTGGAGTGCCGAGGTTGTTTTAATCACACCGTAAGGCTGAAAGGCCGGTCTCATGCTTTCAAAGGCCATTATATTCATATTTTTTAGAGCAATTAAGTCAAATCACACAATGAATTGACAACCTTCGCTAAGGTTAAAGTTATTCATCAGTCCTGACCAAATGAGAGAAATAATTAGCTCAACTTCAACTCACCAATTTGACCTAAACACATTAACGCGTGACACTGAAACTCAAATTACCTGTTTGGCGTCACAGTAGCGCAGCCCAAACTCGTGAAAGCGAGGGAAGAGCAAGGGTCTAACAGCCAGGATTTGCGTGTACAGCTCAGATGGTCTGGACATGGCAGGGGTCCCAGACAGAAGGATCACCCTCTTTGCAGCCTGAGGACAGAAAAGCAACATTGGCGGTGGAAAACAAATGCAAAAATAAACTTCCACCAGAGTGTGATGACTTTTAATTCCTAAAACGGTGGCTGCTCTGGGTAACTGTGGTAACATTAAAGATGAGCCTGCAGTATTGACATTTTCTAATTACTTTTCACTGTTTTCACAGGAGTTAGGAGGGAGCCCACAGCAGCCAGCAGCTATTTTAGAATTATGTGACTAATAAATATTGGAGCTGCATGATTTGCCTGCAAAAACCACCCAGTAATATAGTTCTCATCATTACACCGCCATGCTCGCGACAACAAGACAGCAAAAGCATCATTTATTTGTTTGTATGGCACAAAAATGGAAATGTTCCATGATTCCGAAGTATTTTCATTCATCATAGTAATTTTTCTCCCATGTCCTGGTCAACCTCACATCCATGCTGTTGTACTAAAAGCCCGTAAACAGAAACCTTTCTAGCTTTACTTTGATCTGCTTCTTTGGATATTTCAGAGATATCACGCTGAGCCTGTTATCACCACCGTAAAGTGCAGATTTAAGCCCTTTGATGACAAAAATGAGCCGCCCAAAGAAAACATTAAGCTGATGGGAGAGAGAGAGAGAAAAAGTAATACCTTCAGCAAAGGCAGCGCTGCTTTACAGCGAGCCGTCTTCATGTTCTTTAGGAAGTGAGATTCATCCTGCACAGAATGACAGAAACACACATTCTGTTTAGAACTGGCAGCAAATGCTGGAATACGGCGTTAGGAGCGTAAAGCTGAATATATTTTCTGAGCAGCCCTCATCAACGAACCATAATGAGAACATTGAAGCGGCTTCCCGAGTGCTGCTTTTCGATCCGACTCAAGAGGTCGTAGCTGATGATGTTGACCAAACCTGACTGCAGACTGTCTTTGGCCTTCACCACCACGTTGATGCTGTCATCACTCAGGGAGGGCAGCCAGCGTCTAAAGGCCTGCAGGCACAGAGAAAAGCTCACAGTAACCCAACTCTGTTCTGGCTCTTCTTTCATCCCACCTTGGAGGGAATTGGTCAGGTGCACCGCAGAAACAAAGAATGAAAACCCCCTGACCGAGGGGGGAATGTCGCTAATCAACATTTATCCTCGACTTTTTATTGTCATAAACAAAGACTTGTTTTTGCCATTGGCCTGTCAACCCAACTTAAGCTCACCAAATAATGGCGCTCATGCCGTGTGAGATTCCTGGCCAACACTAAAGGCTAATAGTGCAGACAAGAACCAAACCGGACACACGAAGTGTCCTTTAAAAGGGGACAAGATTGTCACACTAAATTCTCCTCTGTGAATCCCCAATTCACTGACTGCACACGATCCAATAAATCTATTTAGAGAACAGGCTGTCTCGTACCGTCAGGAGACAGAAGGCTGAGCAAAGCCCCACAGAAAGTGAGCTGCGAGTGCAGCCGTGTCTGGCTGCGCTGATTTAAAGCAGAGAAAGAAGCTAAAAAAATGTCAGACACGGGAAAAAACCCAAGATGATCTCTGAATGTGATGGATTGTCACAAAAATACCACCCGGAACAAATCAGAGGTTAACCAGAAATAGGATTAAGTATTTCAAGACTGTATTTAAAGATCTAGACTTTAAATGTGTAGTTACCTTGCTTACAGCTACAAGGGTATGATTACTATAGTTAAATCAGTTAAATGTATTGCATCTTCCCTCCGTCTGTACCCTTCGCCATGGCACTGACTTGAGATCTGCTTATGGTATCTCACAGAAGTAACCTGCTCGTCCTCCAGGAAATGTATTGCGTCACTACAAACGTTCTTCTCTAAAGATAACAGAATGCAAGCTGTCTTTGAGAAAATTCCTCCAACGAAGTTTTAAGCAGGATTGATGAAGAAGCGTGCTCATCTCCAGTGGCGTTTTTACCTCCGCCCAAGTGAATCTTACAGAAGACGGAGCCACCACCAACAATGGCCACTCACTCCTGTAGTAGGCTGCTATACAGATGGCCTGCACAGTCTTGCCAAGGCCCATGTCATCTGCCAGGAGGAGGCGGCCCTGTTTAGACACTGCAAAACTACAGGAAAACACCGATAATGTGAGAAAATGAACAAAAATGATATTCCTGTCAATCTATGGAGATAAATTCACAGTTAAATTCAGATAGATAAATTCAGAGTTAGGGTCAGTCATCTCCTGGACCTGCATTTTAGCTACATCATGAAAAAGCCGAAAGGCTTTAAAGATGCACCTACTTGACCCCTTCCCTCTGGAAGGGCATGAGGCTGCAGGTGAGAGTGGGGTCAATACTAGAGAGGTCTGCTTCAGGGATGTCTGAAGATCTGGCCTCAGTCCCGTCAAACCTGGCAGAGAAAGCCTGGACTATGGCCCTGGGCAGAGGCTCCACCTCCACTGCTGCTATCTTGCTGAGCAGATCCACTGGGTATGGAACACAGCACGGTCAGACAAGATGGCTAATGTACCACAGACACACAGGGGCACTAAAAAAAGCAACCTCTACTCACTGAGTCTCCTGTAATCCTCAAGCGAGAAGCTCCACTTCCTTGTTTTCAAATCTACAGTAAATACACACAGAACCAAAACCCATCAAGGGGGAGAAATTGTCAAGAAGACACAGAAAAATCAATTCCTTTTTACCATAATTTTTGGTCGGCATCAGCTTAAAGGCCGCAATCACGTCCGCATTGTAACTGACGTCAACCTCAAACTTTGTGGGAGACACCAGGACGCACTGGCCCTGCAGACCAGCTCCAGGTTTCTGCCATCCGTTGCACAACTTCAGCAGCGCCGTCAGAGCTGCAGCATCGCGGGCTGGTGCTGCAGGATCCACAGAGTCCATTCCCTCCAGAGGCCGCAGAGACACAGAGGCAACAGCAGCGGCTTCCTCCACTGCAGCCAAGAAGGAACAAAGATGTAGCAGCACATGCTTTTGTAGATATAAACCTCAGGTGCTCGTACTTAGCTGTTGATAGTCCTCCAAACTGAAGTTCCACATCTTTGCAGCAGGATCTAACCCAGAAGAGAATTTATTACTACTCACAAAGAAATAAAGTGTTTAAAACGTATATCTGGGTAAGGTAGTGGCTCTGCAAAGCTAACAGATACCAACAGTAGAGGCACTTACCATAATTCTTTGAAGGGATGGATTTGAAAACTGCTATAAGTTCTGCATGGTAGCCCACTTCCACTCTAAAGCGACCTTCTGTATGAGGAAGGCATTTTCCACGTACAGAGATGGCCGGCTTTTTGGCAGGTACTGCACTGAAATTTGATGAGCTGGAAGGAAGCTGCACCACAGGACATTTATTAGCTTGCTTGTAGAAGGATCCAGCACCACCAACAGAATTAGTGCAGGGGGGAACAGGTGTTCGAGGCTTCACAACAAGGTTTCCTCCACTGGATAAAGCGGGAGCGCCACGATCCGCCTGAGGAAATGGGTTTGTTTTTTTGGTCTACAAGGAAACAAGAAAAAAAAGGACATTTTTATCAGTGCACTCAATGATCCCTGGATAGCTGAAGACCAAAGATCATACCTCTCTTGAGCTGTTACTCTGACTGGCGTTGGGTTTGAGTCCAGCTGAGTCTTGTTTAAAAGGTAGACCCAGCAGTTTTGGAGCAGAACCCGAGTTCGAAGTCACTCTAATGAGGGTGCACGTATTGAGGTTTGCTTTAGGTGGCTCTGGAGTGCTGCTGAAACTACCTGAGGTCTGATTGTTGCTGCTGGCAATCTGACCAAGTCTTTGAGCCCTTCTTTCCAGAGCTTTTCGTCTGTTTTCTTCAATCTTCCTCGTTTGCTCGGCAGTCAGCTGATTAGACATGATGAAATAGTTACTCGTTAGTGCTGACTACTGATGTAGCAACACCTAGTCCAGTCTATACCGTCATGGATCTGGACTGCCAGGGTAGATATGACGGTTACAGGAACTCTAATGGTTGAGTTGCGGCCATGCTAAATATCAGCTAACGCAGCTAGCACATGCGGCCACAACACAGGAAAGCACTCGTATGAATTAGCACGTCACCTTTTAAATTAGACGTACATCAATAAACATGTATGTAAAGGCGATCTTATTTTAAATAAATCAATTCCTTGTTTCGCTCCAAAGTCAAAGTCGAAACCCTTAAATTTTCTGTTTTGGTATCTGCCGCGTAGGAAGTGACGTAGAAAAACAGAAATGCACGTGGATGAGACGGATGCTGGGTAATGTAGTAATGAGTTCTTAAAGCGCTATTTACGTTAATGTCAAACCAGTTTTACTTTGGAGAGCCAGTTCAATTAAGTATTTCTACAATTTGAATACAACATCAATACACTGGGTTTCCTTGGCTTGGTTTTTTACATTTCTATTTTTACTTCAGATTTTATTACAGTGCTATACTTAATTTTAGACCCAGTTGTTTCATTTTTCAGTAATCTGTGGAAGTTATCTCAACATTTAACCAGGTCTTCCTATGCAGCCATATATGTGATTTTCTTTTCTTTTCGTTAATCTCTCTTCTGTCTTCACTTCTCCTCATTAACAGCAGGGTCCCCCTGCAGGAACTTGCTCCTGCTCTAAATTTCGTCCAGAGAGGTTTTTTCCCTGCCACTGTTGCTTGTTTAGAGGTCAGGCTCTGGGTTCTTTAACCTCTCTAGAGACACTTTTGGCCGTAACAGATATACACATGTATTTTATCAATAAGTTTACATATTCATTTTTGTACTTTGTAAATATGTGGGTGGATTCCAAATCAATTAAATCAGCGCTGCCTCTGGAGATTAGTTTTGGGCATATTTACTATTTTCAACTGTTTAGAGATAAAACAAAATGTCAGTCAGTGCTGCAGATTAAGTCAGTATCCTACGGCTAATATATCAATTTAATAAATTAAGTATTCATTTAAGAGGCTGATCAAACAAGTATTTAATTGGTCATTCGTCAAAAAAGTTACTCTAAAACTTTAATCAGTAATTCCAGTTTGACCACTGTGAGGCAGAACAGCTTTTTAAACCCTATTGTTGTTGGGTTAAGTTTGTGGTCTTCTTCAGTCCTCTCTGCGTTATCAACGAGAGGGGGTGTGGGGAATGCTTCCACCTCGCAGTTTTGCAGTTTTCCCTCGGCCCTATTAACCATTTCCGAGTTGCTGCCTGCATCAGGGTGCGTTGATGACGTGTGGCGTTTGGGAGCTGTCCCAGGGATCGCGGTGCTGAAGCTGCTGAAGCTGCTGAAGCTGCGGCGCCGCTTCAGCAGCCAATGATCACAGGGGAATCCGCGGCTACGGATGCTTTCACCCAGAGCAGAAGGTTCGGTCCGACAGTCTTGTTGGATTCTTATATTCTTTTAACCGAGGGATTGAAACCTGCGTCGGCTTCGCTCCGCGGCCATGGAAATCCGGTAATTGGGGAGGTCTACGTGTCGCCTGGCACAGAGTTGCACACCGGCTGCGGTCTGCCTGGTAGTCCATGAAAATTAAACCCTGAAACTGAGCCGTGCAGGAATCAGGGTGGCTTTGGTAAGGCAGATTTCTAACATGGCTTGCCAGCGACGGAGTTGATTTGCTTTAAACCGAGGTGTTTTTGAATCTGGTTTTATTCCTGAAGACCGTATTTTGGTTTGGATGGTCTCAGTCCTTTGTAGCAAAGGCTGGTTTTGTCGTGCATGTGGAGGGAGAAGCTTGTCGAGTTAGTTTCTGTTGTGCACGGCTACTGAGGCCACGGAATGACAGTGGACACTGAGTGATCACGGCCATATCCTTATTACTTGAATGCATATTCCCATCAATCAAAACATTTCACTTTGCTCTTTCAGTCCCGTCTATTGAACTTAATGGCTTCAGACACTTGTTTGCTTCCGTGGGATTTATTTGCCTTTTGGATCTGCATCCTCACTGGAAGACAATAAAAGATTTTGCCTAGCAAAATACGGACGTAAACCAAGAAAAGACAAAAGAAACGCTGGGAACGTCAGGACAAGACTCACGACATCAAATAGCTGTTAATGACGGAGTCGCAAACGCCACACGCGGGTTTCTTGCAGCACCTTTGCGCGGTGCTGTGAATTAGTGTCAGAGAGAGCCCCGATGCTGCGCAGCCAGGGCATGCTGAAGAACCGCTGCTGCGTTCTGCTCGGTGACCTGAGGGTGCTCCTTCTCGGGCCACCGGCACCGCCAACACCGCTGCCTCCGCTGACCCCAATGAACGGTCAAACTACGGAAATCCGCGAGGCAGGCGTCACCGTCCCCGACAATAACAACACGTTGACACGAAGCCATCAGCAGCACGCAGGGGACCGGGGTGGCCCGGCGGCAACGGGAGCCGCGGGGCCGACGATCGGGGAGCGAGCCGGCTGGGTCGATGCTGCAGAACTGTCGGTGGCCCTGCGCGGCTGCAGCAGCTCCTCTGATGACTGCTCAAAGAGCAAACTGGAGGAAAGGTTCTCCCTCACCAGCTACACGGAGAGTGGTTTCCGGACGCCTGTGTGCAGGATCTGCTTTCAGGGACCAGAACATGTAAGTCAAAGATTTTAAAAAAAAGAAAGAAGAAAATCATAAATTTTAGCAATTCTGCTATGAAGTAGATTACATTTGTGACAAGTTTTGAATTAATGGGATGTCTTGTGCATGTGGGACCAAAGCCTTTCTGTTTCTCAGCCAAGAGAGTTTTTCATTGAACACATCTCATTGTTTTATCAGAGCGTCTGTAGCAGGAGACCTGTCTGAGCTGGAGTCCCGGTGCTGCTGCACACATTCCTTTGTGTGGCATGAAAAGGCAGCTAAAGCTCTTATAGTGGGTGGATAATGAAAATTCTTGCACCCTGTGGACGACAAGTGTGGAGGATAAACAGGGACGCGGGAACACGTCATTATAGCCACACTCTGAATTCATTGTCTAACACTAAGTGCATGGTTAAAAAAATCGGTTGCCGTCTGCAGAGCATGCTTCACCTGGATACAACAAAGGAAAGATCTGAAAAAGATGGCTGGGGCACCGAAACACGGTCGTGTTATAACCCTGCCACGTGTTTGGAGCACAGGACCAAATTAATAAAACCAAGTATTTGAATTATTTGCTACCTTATCTGAAACCAAGCAACACATGAGCTGTATAATCTCTTAGTCACCGTCCTGCACGCGGTCTGTTATCACCACAATCTGATTACAAGACCGTTGTGCCTCTTTCCATGGACACAGACTTTACAATTAATACTGGCACGGGGTCTCATCATGAGATTGGCACACAAGGTCTCATCCTGCTGGTTTTTTTTAACCCTCCACTGATAGCCAACGCGCTCTGTGACGCATACAAAACAGCCCCTTCAAAGTTTGCAGTATTTCCCATCGGCTCCCCCAACTCGTCTCGTGGATGCTTCCTTGAGCAAGTCAATAGCACTTGATTTTGGGTCGTTTTATCAATATGGATGTTCTCATCTACCACCTGCTTTCCGTTTCCTATTTTTCCCTGCAGTTGGTTTGGATGATATCCAGATATCGATCTGATGAGGTGTAAGGCTGGAAATGGAGAACAACGCTCCATATGAATGCAGGGATGGGTGGACAGTATTCCGGGGGCAGTGGGGACATTAGTTATCCTTTTCTCTCCCTAATCCTCCAACTTGTCACAAAAACTAAAGGAACAAGGATTTGATCTGACAATCCCCCTCCAAAACATTTCCCTCCCCAGGGCTGAGACGCTTGAGACTGAATTAGAGACTGAGAGAGATAGAAACTGCTTTCCTCAAACACAAGGAATGGAATTTTAAAGTCTGTTAGATTCAACTGAAGGATGATTTAACTTTGGTTTAGCATGACACCAAGCAACATTAACAAGTTCATTTGGACTGCTTTCCTGATTTTCAAGGAATTCTATTCTGTAACTTCTAAAATAATCTAAACATTTAATATATTCACAGGACTACATAACAGTTCAGATACAAAGGCAGTGTAGAGAATAACATCAGCTAAGGCAATGACAAAAGTCGTCATACATATGTACCGTTCCCTGAAGCTCTGATGATCTGTTTCCTTTTTAATTCATCCAAGTTTCTGTCCAGCTAAAGAGCAGATTTTTCCTGCTTTAGGGACATATTAGCACGAAACACTTTCTTCATTACAGCATGTGTGTTCAGACATGTTTATATCGTCCCTGAAATAATAAAGCGATTCTCCAAGCAATCATCATTTTAGCTCACTGATAGATTTTGAGGGAATATTGTGCCCAGGATATAAAAAAGACATTTAAATTGTAATAACGAAAAATGAAACCGTGTGTGTGCGTGTGTGTGCGTGTGTGTGTGTGTGATTGCTGATGTGTCACGCACTATTATGTTGAAGAGCCCTTTGGGGAGCATGCTCCTACTGTCCTGTCCTCACCAACAGCTGGATGTTGAGATTATGTGAGCCCCCCCTGCTCTAAAAAAACAGAAAGAATAAAGAAAAAGGCTGTTTCCCTCTGTTTCTCCTCCTAAATCATAACACAGATAATGCACTTGCATAGTGCATTTGCCTGATGCGCAGGAAAAAGCCCCGAGGGGTCACGTTAGTGTCGTTCTGTCTGTATGGCCCCCCAGTGCAGAGGTGTTCTCTGTATTCATCACAGCAATACTCCTCTGCACTCTGGTGAGGATATAAACTCGGTACATTGCAGACATTTTTTTTTGTCCCAGCAGAAGTCCCTCGACGGCCGCTATGAATTCTTTAGCTTAGAAGCCTGAGATGCTCTCCTGTCAAAGTTCCTTAGGACATTAACTGCCACTGTAGGCCTGATGGCTCCCATAAAAGAACGGAGTGGACCTGTGCATTTTACTGGTGGTCATAATAGGTGAAATGTGTAACTGATGTGAGCTTCAGTGATTACACTGTCCATCAGATTTGTTGTGCATGTATGCGATGCCGTTTTTTAAAGGCTTCGGTATTGTTGATGGTTCAAATATCACTGTAAAACGTCTTCCCTCCAGTTTCTTTATGCACTAGATTCTAAAAACTCATTCCCTTTGTGGAGAGTCGATACAGTTTACTTGTATTGATCACAGACCCTTAAGAAATATGAAGCCAGTTAAAATTCAGTCCCAGGTTACCGTGTATGTTGGAAGAGATTTGAGTTTTAAGTGGGAAATAGGCCAGAGGAGAAAGAAGAAATACAACAACACACATAAAACACCTAAGCTGCTTTTATAACGTCGGTGTTTTGATTATTACGCCGTTTGCGCAACAATAAAACATCAAGTCATCGGTGTGCGTGGGCTGTGATGCCACATTTGTTATGGGCCTCGGTTGTACTGGAGTGATCCATGATTTGCCTCTTGGCTGCTATCAGGCCAATCCCAGTCAGTGGTCTGAGTCCCACTGGACACGGCAGAAATGTTCTGGTGCTCCTGCCAATACACTCCCACCCTGGCCATCTGTAGACGGGCCACATCTAATTCCCTGTGGGTTTTTTTTTTCTTCAACCAAGTCTCGGCTCCCTCCCTCAGAAATGTCAAGGCAATCAAGATGATGTAGGAACAATCTGGAAAGTCACCAAATTCCCCCAAGAAACAGCAAAGACAGAGCACGAAAATGAGATATTTAACAGCTTAAAACAGTTAAAGCTGACATCAGAAACTGTCTGAAACGGTGGCGGAGCGTCTCTTGTGTTTTTATCGCCATCAATACGACCAGACAGGTAATATGTTTCAGTGTGTTTGGGGCCCTTGGTGAGAGATTATAAATCTCATTTGTTCCCTGGGCTGAATACAGTTTATAAATATTGGCTGGTTAAGAATCCAGCGTAGCAGATTTAGCTGTTAAGTAAAAAGCTTTTGATGTCAGGGTAAATATGAGTTTTCTACTTTGCCTGATGGTTTCCAGCTTTCTGCTTGCTGAACAATGCTTCTTTTCGTAAAGAAACCCTGTCAACTCCCACTGGATAAGATTTTAAAAAACAGGACAAAAAAAACCCCTAATGGTCAAGAAAAAAATAACCTCTCAGCATCTTTTATGCAAAGTTGGGCAAATATTAATCAGCAATCCTTTCTGTAAAATTGAGTTACTTTAATATTGTAAAGTAATGTGCATCGTCAATATATTTACAAAGTGTATTGATATTGCTGAAATGGCACAATCTATACCTAATCTATAAGAGAGCCTGAACCTCTATCTCAGTTATAAATGCAGGTGTTTGTTGTTTTTTTAAAACCCTTCTTTGCTCCACTTCAACCTAAACTCCAACCTAAAATGATGATGATTTTGTCCCCTTGCTAACACATTTCCTCTCATCAGACAGTGTCAGCACCTCCACAGAGTATCAAACAGGTATCAATACTGTCTGACACTCAGGTAATGAAAGGACCTGGTAGAAAAGCACCGACTGAATGGTTAAGGACCAAAATTAATTTATTTTCTTCCCGGTCTGTGAAAATCCACAGATACAGAGAAGAGAGAAGCTACCTGCAACACTCTGCTCTGCTTAACAAATGCAAAAGTTGCTTGCTGCACTGCTTCTATTTTATCCTGTGTGTGATGTTATTGCAGATTTACCCTTTTAAATCACTTTGTAGGGTTTTTAGAGACACACTATATCAAGGTAAATCAAGGCAAATTCATTTTGTACAGGTCAAATGCAAGCAGGTAAGGCAGAGCAAAAAGAGGAGAAAACGTCTCTCTACATTTATTTAATTATGGGAGAACCAACCATATATGCTGCTATAAAAATGTCTAGTATCTAAAATATCTTTAGTGCAGCATGTGCTGCTTCGTCGCAGTTTGCTCCTTCACCAGAGCTTCCTCCTAAACCCTCTATTTGATTTGGTCCGTCAGGTAGGCGCAGCTTTCATTTCTCACCTGAAAATTTGTGAAGTTGTAAATGTGTCGTACTGGGCGCAGGGCTCTGCAACTTCCTAAGTGCCTACAGTATAGGAGGGCTTTCTTTCTTAGGTGTGCGCGCTCGCCTGGCTGTGCATGCAAAGCACTGAGGAACTCAATAAACCAGCACAAAGAACCTCAAAGAAATACAAATATGCCCTGTGTGATCTGCAGTGTAGTGCTGTAGGCTGTCTGCAGGGGGGTTAAATGATGAAAAGATCAAATGGTTTTGCCAGGGAGTCAATTTTTGTGATATGGTAATATTCTCTGTGAACCGCGCCGCTCTTTAGGTTGCGTGAATGTTTGAGTTCGTCATTAGGATTCCGATTGTGTTTACCGTTCGTCTCCACTGCAATGTTCCTTTCTACCGCATTGTTTGTTCTGCTAAAAAATGTATTTTGACGTGGTGTGACCATCTGATCATCTACTTCACAACCAGGTTTGAGCATTTATGTGCAGAGAAGTCCGTGCGTCGATTTAGTCAGTAGCTACTGTTGCTGGTCGCCAGAAAGCCAGTGAAGTTGTGTGTAACTGCAAACTCCTCATGCTTCACCAACCATTTAACCTCCCACTAACCCTTTATTTATAGTTATCTACTCAAGAGAATATTTATTTCCATATGTTTGATTAATGCGCATCCAAGCTCTTGGCCTGACTGTGTGTATTGACCGACTCTGTCCCACAGGGGGAGCTCCTGAGCCCGTGTCGGTGCAGTGGGTCAGTACGTTGCACCCACCAGCCCTGCCTCATCAAGTGGATCAGTGAGAGAGGCTCTTGGGCCTGTGAGCTGTGCTACTACAAGTATCAGGTCATTGCCATCAGCACTAAGAACCCTCTGCAGGTGAGCTGTGGAAATGTGCATTTACCTACTGTGTGAGTGTAAATGTGGATATCAGGGTGAGGACCCATGACATTGGTTGTTAACTTTAGGTCAGGGGTAGAACGCCTCTGGCGCTGCTCCTCTGGGACACGTGCCTTTAAGGTTTTGATTTCAGAATGATTTTGGGGCAATGCAGCACTTGCTCACTATCACAAGCCCAGAAATAAAACTACAAACGACGCTTTCAGAATTACGAGGATTTTCTTTCCTGTGATCACTGGAAGAGACTTTTTTTTTCAGCTTTACGGACACTCTAGTTTATGTGGGCAGCCTCGCGGATCTTCAAGGTCCTTGCATTTTTATTTATTTCATGTTTTTAAAACAGTGCTTCCTGCCAGTGGAAACATTCTCATTCCTTTGATGCAAGAATTTTGCTGATCAGCCAGAACAGAAAATGTATGTTCTGTTGTTGAAATGGTGGTTGCCTTTATCTTACTGCAGATTTTTTCCCAATGGCTTCATTCTTGTTGTACACTAGCATTAATCAAATAATTAAAAGAAATCCAAGGTTATGAGGCGTAACAGCGTCTGCGTCTCTCTACAGTGGCAGGCGATCTCCCTCACCGTCATAGAGAAAGTGCAGATAGCAGCAGCCATCTTGGGCTCCCTCTTCCTCATGGCCAGTATCTCCTGGCTGGTCTGGTCCTCCTTTAGCCCGTCGGCCCGCTGGCAGCGGCAGGATCTGCTTTTCCAGATCTGCTACGGCATGTATGGCTTCATGGACGTCGTCTGCATCGGTGAGGCGACTTTCTTCCTGCTTCATTTAGATTCTTACACTTCGAAACTGTGATGACAATGCTGACCTTCCCCTTTTTATATAAGAATATAGTAAATATGTACATAAGGCGAATAATGCAGCAACGTGCATAAAATGACAGACGGCGGGCTCCACCTGCTAATCTCACTATGTGGATTTAATATTCTGCTGTTGCTCTGCTTGCAGGGTAATCTGCGTACACAATTGCCAAACCTTTTGTAATACTCACCGTTGTGCAGTTCCTCAGCCCTGAAAGTGACTCCTCTCATTGCATAAATACATTTAACAGTCCTATAATTAAAGCTGCCGGCCTACCGTCCCCTGAATTCCTGTTCAATTTGATACTGGCACTATCTAGTTGCTGCCATCTCTGTGGTTCCTGTCTGATTTGGATGACTGTGATGACATTCCGAATCTAAAAAAACCCCTCAGACGACATCCTGACGAGTACAGGAGGAGATTGATTGTCTCCGGTTTGCTAGCGAGGATGGAGTGTGCAGTCATTAAGTCTGCACTTTGTGGAGATTAACTTTTTGCCTGGCAGTTGTTAAAGTAAAGTACTGACTTTTACTTATCCATTTGATTAAAGTGGCAAAGACGCAACAATGATGAGTGGAGACCGGATTTTATGAATAAACTCTTAAGAGGTTTGAGATTATGCGATGTTCACGCTCACAGTGCTGCTGCTCTCAGTGTAGGAAAAGCATTAAGGAAAGGCTTAACTATAGCTTTATGATTTGCGCTGGTTCTGTGCAGCCCTGTAAAGTAGCCAATTTTCATCAGAAATCTGACCAAGAACCCAGAAAACTGCCGGGCTCCCAGCGTTCCTCTATACAGGCTGACTTCACTTTCCCAGATCGGGTTTAATGAACACAAATCAATAAGCAATTCTGAAGTACCCCAGAGAACAAATGCACCATTTGCTAACCTAAATCCAGAAGTGGCACCTAGTGCTGCAGCTAAAATTTTTGTAAGAAATACAGATCTTTGCCCAGAGCGACAGAGCAGCATTTTAAAGATGAGTTATTTTGTCCTGCTTCCATCTCAGCCAGGACGTTCTTCATGCTGCAGCGCTGAACCCACCACTGCAGGGCTATACATCACTCGCAGGTGTCCTTAAGTCTGCTTCAGACACTGACGTCCTTTAATTGATGCTCTGATCTCCACAGCGCTAATTGTCCACGAGGGACCGTCTGTGTTCCGTATCTTCCACCGCTGGCAGGCCGTGAACCAGCAGTGGAAGGTCCTGAACTACGATAAGACACTGGACAGCGATGATCTGAAGAACGTAGCCGTGGACAGGACTCTGTCTCAGCCCAGCCCAGGCTATCACACCGGAATAGGGGTGTCGGCCTCCACCTCCTCACTGATGGTAGCAGCCTCCGCGGCCGCCGGCTCCACGTCCACGTCCGTGGCAGTTCCCGCGGATGGATTAGAACCGCACGTGGACCAGAACAGTAGCAGCACAGTGCCGGACCACCACTGTCCCTACAGCATCCTCCACATCCTCAGTCACCTGAGGCAGCCAGAGGCTCGGAGCCAACCCAGCAACAGCACAAGAGAGCTGGTCATGAGAGTCACCACAGTGTGAGGAGTCAACCGAGGCCTTATGTCACGCGGAGGTGGAGGATTTACGAACCAGCTGACAGTCGGGAAGGAAGAACACTGGATTAATACCATGTTGTCTGTCTCTTTGAAAATGCATCTCTGATGTCCTCACGTCAATTGAATAAAAGTCAAAGTCTGATTTGCAGAAGTGGTTGGGGAAAAGTGTTTTTGCTATTTGAAGCATTTAAGAGGATGTGTCCTGATGCTTTGAAGGTCAAAGGTCTCCAAGCTATTGTGCAACCGCATCGCCACAGAAACCTCAACCAGGAAGAATTAATAAGCTGTAGAAAACATCAAATTACTCCTTCATATCCTGCTACACGTGTTGTATAACAATTGATAGTAACAAGCATTAAAATCACGGAAAGATACATGATACATTAGCATTATCTTCAGCATGTAAGTACATAATTGTTGCATATTGATTGATTTCTGTAACTTTCAACCTGAATTTTTAAACAAAATACAGTTTCTTAATAATATGCAAATGTAGACAATGTTTATTCCATAATCAAATTCCAGATTCCAGATTAAACAGCTGCCGTGGCAGGAAAACAACGCAGAGATAATCAGAAGTGCAGCTGCAGCCATCACACACACACACACACACACACACACACACACACACACACACACTCACCAATCAAACTGTGGTGTCAGTTTTCATAAAATCAGCGAGCATTGTGCAGTATCAAACTCCAGTTATCTTTTTTTTTTCAAATTAATTTTTAAAGTCTTCACAAAAACAAAAACTCAATTTCAGATGTTCTTGATTGAGTCTTTTTTTCAGTATTTTGTGGCATCTCAAACCGAAAATTTTAATTCTATCATGAAAACCCAAAATGTAAATCTGGTGTAGAATCGCTGTTCTGAGAGCAGCCGTCTGCTTTGTTGTATCAGCACATGTGGAAACACAGTCCTGCTCCGCAGCACTCGCAGGCCATTAGGGACATATTCATTTCCATACTGAATGTATGGATCCCCCGGTGTTGGATCTTCACATTCGGTTATGCTCTTTGAACATCTGAGCTCCTCGGCTCTTATTTCACATCTCCAAAAGTGTTATCCTGGGGGATGGAGGCTCCTGTGGCACATTGTAGCAAGGAAGAAACACTTAAAACAGGCTCATAGTGTGTGGCAGATGGGTTTTGCCCCTTTATGCCAGCATAACAACACTGTGACACTGCACAGAACAACATAAAGAAAACACTTGGATGCTCATATTGTCCCTTACAAGCAAACCAAAACATCCAAAGATGATCAGAATATGAAACGCTGTCAGAAAAGATCCAAGTTTCCTCTTTAGTGTCGTACAGATGATCGTCAATGGCGGCTTTTTGTCGTTCAGCTACCGTAGTTTCCATGGCTGCTTTTGGCAAACAAACCTTGTCTCAGTCGATATCACCCTGATCTGACTCAAACACCTTCAAAGAATCCCACTGCTCTATTCTGGGATGCTCGTGCGCATGTGTGATCAGCTCTGATTTCCAGAACTCTTTAAGTTTCTGGCTAATTAATTAGAGACACACAGGCTATTTTGGAAACTCCTACTCACACTAATCAAATTTGAGGTGCACGTGCACAGAGGATTAGGTAGTGTTGAGATGTTCTGCTGAATTATTCAAGCCATGGAGGGTTGATATCAACGCTGTATGGGAGGTTACGCAGAGTTCACCGGTCCGCTTGTCACACTTCCCTTCACACCTTGTCTCTTTGAATTCGCACGCACGCATGCGCACACGTACGCAATGTATACATCCACAGAATATATCACCCGAATGTTATCTTTCATCATCATTAGGAGGTAAAGTATTTAGATAATCTGGCACACACACACACACACACACACACACACACACACACACACGCACACACACACACACACACACACGTTACTCACGTAGCAATTTTCATGCCTTTCATACTTTTAAGTACCATAATTTAACACACACTGTTATATTTTAGCATAAAATGATACCAAACCAGGTCAGAGCGGATTCCTGTAGCTGCCACGTTATCTTCCAAATGTTAAATCTGGTGCATTTTTGCGAAGGTGTGACATTATCGTGATTTCCATATATTTGGAGGAGGCTGAGCTAAAGAGGGGGTTTTTGAGCGGTCTAAGCCGTAGAATGTGGGTAATTTGCATACAGCTAATGTGATATTCAGACAGGTCATCTTAGGTGGGAAGCAGGCTGGTGGAAAGTATTCCATCCCTGCAAACTATCTTTGAAGGCGAAGAGAAGCTCTTTGAAAAGGTGAGGTGAAATTACAGGTATTTTGAGAGGATGAAAGCGCCGACAGTAGAATCCAGGGAGAAGGTGTAGGAGGGGGAAAGATTGGTCTGCTTATTTTCCAGAGAAGAGATTTTTTTTGTCATCTTCCCCACCCACGTATATCTCTTTAGGGTCAGAGGCAGGATTCTTAGGGTGACTCATCACAGAAAAATAAACCAAAGACTTCCAAACTCATCTGGACTGTGGGAGAATCTCTACACTCACACACACACACACACACACACACGGTTTCACATCCATAAGACTGTCTGTTTCCTATTGCTAATTAGCTTAGCTCAAACTCTGGTAGTGAAAGGGGAGCATTAACCTGACTCCCTCCACGTCCTCCTCGATGTATTGTGTAATGTTATGTTGCAAAACACAGTCAGATGTTTATTTTCCTCCAAAAAAGAAGGATACACGCAAACATCACCTCCTGTCACTTAACTTCAACTGAAGGCTCAAACTGCATCATCTGAAGTTATCAGACAGCTTTTGTGGCGACTTTAAAATGCTTTTGTGCATCCTGCAACGTGAATATTCCCGTTACTCATGGGTAATCATAGGACCCTCTACATACTATCGAAATTTTAGATATCTACGCTGTTATCAAAAATATGCATTTACATTATTTGTTACGATCTAAATGAATTCCCTTCCCTGCGTAGCTGTACCACGAGGGTTTGCATGCCCTAGTTAGAGAAGGAATTTGTTCCTCTTCATGGTACAGCTGCTCTACCTGGATCCTGCAGGCATTTTAAAAGAGTGTTGCCCAGGAGAAACAATCTCAGATTGCCTGCCTCCCTTTTAATCGCTCACTTGCCTTCTCAGCATTTCATCCGTACTCCCCAGCGCGCGCATGCAGACACACACACACACACACACACACACACACACACACACAGTTCGGTGCTCTGAAACCAGCAGCAACGCTCTGTGAGCAGGTCAATAGAAGTATCATTGCGTTGCTCTAATTGAGCCCCTGATGAGGGACTTCCTGAGAGCGCTGCCTTCAAGCCTGGATAAACAGGCTGCCTGGTGTGCATTCCTGATGCTGGTTACGCAGTGTCAAAGTACAGTGTAGCCTAATTAATATTAAAATGCAGTGTGACTCCATTAAAATTTAAGATGCCTGATTTCAGCTTCCCCTAGCTGCATCACAATAAAAACGCTGCCATTTTGTCGACGTTTTGATGGTGAAGATCAGGTTCTGTTGCATCAGCGCGCCGGTATTTGTCGTTAGTTGCCTCCATCCTCGTCTGATCTCGCTCCTGATGCGTCAAAGGAAGGCGTGACCTCGTAACGTCTTAAAGTCGGGAATACTCACCTGACAGAGAGCCTGCGGAACCAGCAGGGCTTTGGAAAAACAACAGGCAACGGCAATGACAGGCAACAGCAGCATCTCAGACTTGAATAATTAATCCCTCAGAAATGCCAACACACATGCTGTGGGGGGTGGGGGGGCTGGGGGGGGGCTGCTGTGGCTCAGGTGTGTGGCGGTCTCCTTAGTGTTATCAATCTTATTGGCGTAATCCAATTCAGCTGTGGTGAACGTGGCAAAATGTCCATGATCAAGACGCTGAGCCCCACGAGCGGGTGCAAGATCATCGCTGCAAATGGTGAGTATGCAAAGAAAAAAAAAGAATTTAGGCTGTTTTTACCAGTAAATGTCTACCTGAATTCACAGTCAGATGATACTATTTGTTTTATTCTGAATGTTCTGGAAGCCCATCAGGTCTACAGTCGTTTGGTACCAGAGATGAGATTGTGGTCCACACCCAGATGTGACTCATCAGCACTTCTAAATCCATCCAAGACTGTGAGGTCAGCAGTGATGAAAACAAGCACAATCCTGATCTTATGTAAAGTGTGTGTTCACTGATCCTCCCTTGGGAAACACCCTGGAAAGGACGGTGATATAAGAGGAAAACCTTACAGTTTTCACAGCAATGTTAGGAGAAGAAAGAACAAAAAGCCCATCATCACATGGGAAGACCTTAAATACCCTGACAACAAACTCCGTGGCAGCAGTGTGAAATCTCACAGTGCTGTCAATGACATCAGGACTGGATGAGCAGCCCTCCAACGCGTGATGCTAAAGTTAAATCATGCATGTCGTTTTAATCAGGGAGTGACCTCGCTGCAGTCACTGCAGAGAGGTCACATGTCTGTCCTTGATTTACTGGGAAAAAGAAATCAGGGAGGCATGAAAAGACAGTCAGGTCATGTGTAATTATTTATCTCCAGCAGCTGAGAGGAAAAACGTCCTTCAGGAGACAATGAAAAATAGATTTTATGTCTCATGGCAGTAAAGACCGAAGCCCATGCTACCATTCAAAAAGACTGTGTGGTTTTTGAAAATATTTAAATCTGGCTGCAGAATCCAGCCTTTATTTTAGACTTATTGGATTCTCTTTTTATACCTCTATTGACAAATCACTCCCCCATCCACAAAACCACGCGGCTGGATTCACAGTGTAACATTTGATTTGCAGAAACAAGCAGCTTTTTAGAATGAGAAGCAGCACATGGCCACACCTCACCGTCACTGGCTTGGTATGACTGGACTCATGCACTGGAGCAGAAGAGACCAGCTCCTGGAGCGCAATATGGATGCTTTTCAGACCCCAAGGATCCCCATGCGGGCTTTCTTCAGGAAGATGTGACTTCACTCCTGAACACGTCCTATCCTCTACCTGTCCTATCCTCTACCTGTCCTCTCTCTCTACCCAGCCCCCCATCAGCAGGAGGGTCCCCCTACATGAGCCTGGTCCTGCTCAAGGTTTCTTCCTGTTAAAGGGGAGTTTTTCCTTGCCACTGTTGCTTGTCTGGGGTCAGGCCCTGGGATTCTGGAAAGCGCCTTGAAACAATTTTGATTGTATAAGACGCTATATAAATAAAGATTGATTGATTGATTGATTGATTTGATCTCATAATTACGCAATTTTAAAGTTCCATCCCAACATGCAGGCTCATCTGCGAGCGCAGGCTATAGTAGTGGAGCATGAACTGTGTAGGAGTGCGTGAAGCTCTCTCCTTGTAAGGATGTGGAGGAGATGGAGGGGGCCCCAGCGGCCGGTGCCAAATAGCCTTGATTCACGTTGCACTTTTGTATATATATTTATTTTCTGGCGGAATTAAATTATAGTGTCGTCTCTGGATCTTGTCTCTTTTGACTGCACATGTTGTGTTTACAAAGCCAAAAAAACTTCGGATCGCGGATGAAATTCCGGTCGTGCGTGCGTACGTGCGCGCGCCTCCGCCGAGTCGTTTTCAACCGGGCGGATCCTCGACAGAGCTCAGCCGGAGTGGGCTCCCTGATGAGGGTGTTTTCAGACAGAGATGTTCGTCTGTAGCTTGAACTTTGTGGAAATTGGTTGAATTTCCTGCAGCTTCGGGCTTTTTTTACGTTCTTCTCCACAGGCTCCGCGGTGAGTCCACTTGATTTTATCAGCAAAAACACTTTATGACGTTTGGAAACGCCGAGCAGGCAATTGAGGTCCCGAGTGTTTGTCCCCGACAGGTGGTTTGGGTGGAACTGAGCAGAAATAGCAAAAATATCATAGTTGTTGATTAAAAAGGTTTGTTCTGCAGCCAGAGTCTTCTTTTTGAGATTCTTTTATCCTTATGGAAGCTGGAAATTTACTATACTGTTGGTCTTTTTGACATAAAGATAAATCAACCTCAGCTCACTAATGAGGCTGCCTAAATATTCTGCTCCACATTTAGAGACGTTTCTTCTTTACCAAACAGTTCCAAAAGTGGGTTCGTGTCTCGGTTTTACTTTATTTATGCTTTTAGGATGGTGCAGTGTTGCAGGAATTGTGGCCATTTGGTGCCTTCACAACAAAAGCGTCTGGGATTATAATTATCAGACAACTCTCAGACAACTAAATGCTTCACTCTGTGCATATTTCATGGAATTTCCACGTCAAACTCTGTTTACACTCTGACATTAAGGAGTTGGAGTTGTAAGAGAAATAAAAAGGGGAAATGAGGAGGAGGACGCTGCATTTACACCTTCACCTTTATTCACCCCTCCTGCCTTTAGTCTTTGCAGATGCTGCCTTCTTCATTTTTTAATTTGAAATAGTTTAGAAATAGTTTCGGATCAAATTTCCCAATGGCTCATTCGGAAGGTGAATTCTGTACTTCCATACCATGGTTACACTTTTTAAAACATTCCTAAACATTCCTAAAAGCTGATGTCTCCTGTGAAGTCCCAGCCAGATAAGGACTATTTCCTGGATATCTCCTGAATTTAAAGGAACACTACTTGTCCTCAACAACTGAGCTGATCATTTTTGATTCCTCCGCTTCATTTCTCCAGGAAACATGGCATTCATTACAGGGTTCCTCATTTTGTGCGCGCTCCAGGCTGCAGCCGCTCAGCGCGATAACGCTTATGGACCCAGGCCGATACCACCGACTCAGCATTGTAAGAGTGAGTCGCTTTCATTTTACTTGTCTTACTCTATATTTCCATTTAATACCAGAGGACGTGTTCCAATAAATCAATGTGCTCAGATCCCTCAGTGGAAGTACAACATTTATTGTTGTCTTTGTGTTCTGCCCCATTTCAACATTCACGATTAAGGTATTTAAAACAATAATAACTCAGGCCTCCCCTCTGTGGGTCCTTGAATCACTCCGTCATGTTCCTACCAGCACGAATGGATTTATGGACTTTATTTAATTAAAAAAAACAACAACCCATAAACAAGTAAGCAGTTCTTGCAGTTTGTTTTTTACCACTAGGTGGTGGCACATCTCACACGCCAGACCACCCACACAAACACACACACACACACACACACACACACACACACACGGTTTCATTTTTCGTTATTGCATTTTAAATGTCTTTTTTATATCCTGGGCACAATATTCCACGGTTGGTGTTCAACTTTCAAATGATTTTAAAAGGACCGACCGACTTCCTGCAGCTTCCTCTTCTTCCTACGCATTTGGATGCTTCTCCTCTGGAAACAACCACCTACTTCTTATCTTCTAATTGGCTAAAAACAAATGAAATCTCACGGGACAAGTTTTTGATTGAGGACTCAAAGTAAGCAGGAACTGGGGGATAAATCCTGAATAACGGGTCCTCTCTTCAGTGGTAATTTGGACAGAACTCCTTTGTCAGCCTAATTTCTATTTCTGCACTCTGGTGGAAAGTGAACAACACAGCTGCACACAACAGAACACACTGATCAGAGATCAGGAGAGAAAAACGTCCAAAAACAAAATACTTCTGCAACTTTACTCTTGAAGGTTGTGCAATGAGTGCCGGGAACCATTCTCTGTGTGTGCAGCACGTCCCACTCAGTGTCAGCTGCTCCAGCAACTTTTATTTAACCAGATATCAAATATGTAGGAATCACAAGTCGTCATTTTTAGTATAAACAATAAAAAAGAAATGCCATCTGGATGTTTGGGAGTCTTGGGCTCTAAATAAATTTGATTTGTTTTCCCTGATATGTCACTTTTAAATAAAACCGCACAATAAAGTAAAACAGGAGGAGCATATAGAATATAATAAGTGGGTGAGATCTACATTCTGCCTAGAAACTTTTGCCATCACTCCTCCTTCAGACATCATCAACTGCCCCATCAAGGTGTTCTTCACCATCGACACGTCAGAGACCATCGCCCTGCAGGAGTCTCCGCCTGGGAGTCTGGTGCAGAGCATCAAGGAGTTCACCAGGACCTTTGTCCAGAAGCTGTCTGATGAGCAATATAAGGGTCACATCCAGATCCGCTGGTCCATAGGTGGTCTGAACTTCTCCCAGACCAACTGGGTCTTCAGCCAGGTCACAAACAGGCAGAACTTCCTCAGGAACCTGGGCATGGTCCAATACAAAGGAAAGGGTACCTTCACCGATTGCGCCATCAAGAACATGACCTTCGAAATGACAAACGACTACTCAGACACGAAGGCGGTCCATTTTGCGGTGGTTATCACCGACGGCCACGTGACAGGAAGTCCATGTGGAGGGATCAAGGCCATGTCGGAGAAGGCCAGAGAGCAAGGCATTCATATTTTCTCCGTGGCGGCATCCAGGAAGATCGATGAGTTGGGGATGAGGGAGATCGCCAGCTCTCCGGCCGGACTTTACCGCGATGACTACCTGGCTGTGGACATCGTGGACGGGCGACCGACAATCAAGACCGAGTCCATCGATCGAATCATTAAAGCCATGGTGATCTGAAACTGTAGCGTTCACACTACATCCTGTTCTCCCAACATTCTCAAACTCCTTTCGCTCACGATATTTTTTCCCCCCTTTTCTCAGAAACATCAAGCCTACTTACAGGTGAGAGAAATACGCTGTAATAACATCGTTATAACAGAGACGGATATTGTAATATTGCGTTGTTCTTCAGTGTTATCAACAGAAATGTTTGGAGACTCCAGGTGCCCCTGGACCAAAAGGACTTGCTGGTCCTAAAGTAAGCATCAAAGAGACAGAATCTTACCAAATCTGGAAATAATCTGGACCTGTGTGTGTACAGGAGCGCTGTACTGAGTTCTAGTCTTATTTCTAGGGTGTCAAAGGGGACAGCGGTACAGCTGGAGCCAAAGGTGTAAAGGGGAAATGGGTAGGTGTACAATTAAAGCATTCATAAAACTAATCTTTCAAAAGAAACTTTGCAGTGATGGAGGCCTTTTGTGTTTCAGGGAGATCCTGGCATTGAAGGTCCAATTGGGCGTCCCGGTCCAAAGGTTTGCGGACGATCATGCACGCAGTTTGTTTTATTTCAAACCCTGAACGTGTGTTTTCTCCTGTGATGCAGGGAGCCGTTGGGTTGAGAGGGGACAAGGTGAGAGGTGACTCTGTATCTTCGCACTTTCGGGTTCTTCACTAATGCTGCTAAAGCAAATGATTTCACTTCTTCTGAACAGGGGGAAATTGGAGCCACTGGAACGAAGGTCAATACCTCTTTAATTTATATGTTTTTAATCGTTTTTAATGAATCCGACTGCAATCACATAGTACTTGTTGACATCCAAACACTCAGGGTGCAGCTGGGACACCGGGCAGGGAAGGAGTAGATGGTCAGAAGGTGAGTCTTCATTCACCAGTGTGGGTAGCGTGCTGCGACTCAGCAGTTTTAACCCTCTGTTGGAACTCTCCAGGGTAAAATAGGTCGAATCGGGACGCCTGGTTGCAAAGGAGATCCAGGTGACAAAGTAAGTCCTCTTAAGTGACCGTGGCTCGGCCACATCTGGGCATCAGCTTTAATCACAATCCTGCGCGTGGTTAACGGCTCGAACCCCATTATTTTTGTCTCTAAAAGGGACCAAATGGATTTGCTGGAGATGTCGGTGAAACCGGTGCGCCTGGTGAGGCAGGAAAAAAGGTCTGTGTGAAATAATGATAATGTGAGTCTCCGTCCTGAACGCCAACATTAGCCTTAAAGCTCAGAAACGAACATTATGGCCCGTCAGGTCAAACCGTATTACTAGTTTATCCTGAGGGAAAAGCAGGAGATTAAACGTGCAGCATTACCAGTCTCAACTTTAACTGTCATGCATGTATATTTTCATGAGCTATATACTATTACGTAAACACGTCTGTCTGTCTGTCTCTGTCCATCCGTCCGTGTCTGTCTAGGGTGACTCGGGCTACCCCGGAAAGTCTGGCCCCCCTGGTCGTCCAGGTGATCCGGGCGCAAAGGTAAACTTTGCATTAACAGTCAAAGACAAAAGCAAAGTTTGTGAAAAGAAATAATCAGGAGGAACGTCACTACATATAATAAATTAATCTCGGTTTCTTAGGGTGAAACTGGATATCCTGGAAGTCCAGGCCCCGAGGGAGTAAAAGGAGATAAGGTTCTTTCCCTTTTTTTTCTTCATTTAATTCTAAATGAGTATCGGTGATGATTCTGAGATAAAGCTCTGTTAACAGGGGTCTCCTGGATCGGCTGGAGCAGACGGCGAGAGGGTATTTCAGAGAATATGTATTAGCACTTTAAAAAATGGTTGTCATTTTTGGAATTTTGCCCATGTGTTATTATCTCATTGACTGTTACTAGGGAAGGAGAGGAAATGCTGGAAAAAAGGGAACACCAGGACCTCGGGGACCCAAAGGAGCCAAAGTAAACTCAGCACTCAATAAGCCGGAACAGAAACTGAAGCTTAGACACATTATTTCAAGTTTTCTTATACATATATGTATCAAAAGTGGGGTTGTTTTACTGAGAGCAGCTGACGTTTATGAATGACAAAAGCAAATCTCTTTCTAAAATATGACTCAACTCAACTGATACGGAAAGATTAGTCTTCTGTTCTGATCCAAAAATGGACCAGAAGACACTTGTCCCTGTTTGTATAGCATAATCACTCAGTTTGCTGTTACAGTATTTCAGATCCACCTACGTGTGTTAATGGACCTCTGAGTCCTGACATGCTCCTTTATTTCTTTAAGGGGGAACGAGGCTCCGTGGGAGGCAGAGGTCCGCCTGGGTTAACTGGACTCAAGGGTACAAAGGTGAGGCAGCCTCTCCGTGGGAGGATTCAGCTTGAAAAGAATTCACATGTTCCTTTCAAACCTGTTGTTGGGGCATATTTACTGCCTGTCCTGCCAAAACATTAAAAGCTGACTCTTATCCTATAAAGACCACTTCCTGGAGAAGTGCTGTTTTTATCTGTCTGGCTGTTCAGTGTTCTGCCAAATTCACATCAGTAAATTCAATTCAATGACTGTGAGTGTGTGAAACACCGTTTCTCTGTTACTCTGTCCTGCAGGGAGCCCAGGGGCTTCCAGGTCCGAGGGGTCAGCCAGGAGAAGCAGGGGACCCTGGAGCAAATGTGTGTTGCTTTTAAGATCCAAACCGTCCATGGTGAAAACTGTCCTATCAAGGTCTTTGCACAGCGGACAGGACGCTCTTTTAAAGTCACACTTGTGCTCGCAGGGCACTGCAGGAACCCTTGGAGATTCTGGATTAAGGGGAGACCCCGGACCCCCTGGACCAAAGGTTCTGTCCAGTAATGCGACTCAACTTCAACACAATGTGTAGCAACTGCATTTTTTTTACTTTACTTCCAAAGGGAGACCACGGAAGAGCTGGATTTAACTATCCTGGAGCCAGAGGACCGACGGTATGATTTCTCTTCAGATCTCAGTAACTTCACCATGTTGGCACACGTGTGACTGCAGCGGCTGTGGTTCCGCAGGGGGACAGAGGGGACCCAGGGAGAAGAGGACCCAGGGGGAGCAGAGGGGAGTGCGGGGCCAAAGGAGAATCTGGAGATAAAGGAACCCCAGGAGAGCCTGTACGATTAATCTAACTGCTTCATATCCAAACAGATGTGCGAGTTTAAAGTGGAGAAATGCACACTATCCGCTTGAAAAATGACTTTTTTGAAAGCACAAAATGATCCATCGCTGTAATCGTCGCTGCACGGTAAACAGAAATATAATCATTTTCTTTTTTTCGACAGTAGGTCTACAGTAAAAACAGCCTGTAAAAAGCAAAAATACTAACAAAAGGAGCGACTTAATAGAAAAACATCTTTTCTGCGTAGGGGGAACCTGGTGAGCTGGGAGGGCCGGGAGGGAGAGGTCCCAGAGGGGATCCAGGACCTGATGTAAGCTGCAGCACCACTGCTCACATAATGTGTTGACCACACTTGGATATTTGAGATCCGGTTTCATTGTTCCGCGTGTGCGTTTTCAGGGGGAACCAGGACCCGTGGGGGACCCCGGGCTCACGGTGAGTCATCTTTCAAAAGCAGAAGTTTTAATACTCAAATAATTATGTTTCCTTGGCTTTATTGAGTGGCGCTGTACGTGTCACTGCAGGACTGTGATGTCATGACATACATGAGGGAGACGTGTGGTTGCTGTGGTGAGCGAATATCACAGATCAGACGCAGCTTTTTCTGTGTTTTTGAACACGCTGAACCCGTTTTTGTCCTTTCTCTCAGATTGCGAGAAGCGCTGCGGAGCTCTGGATATCGTATTTGTAATTGATAGCTCAGAGAGCGTCGGCCTGACAAACTTTACCCTGGAAAAGAACTTTGTTATCAGCACTATCAACAGGCTGGGATCTATGGCCATTGACCCGATGGCAACAACGGGTACAGTGGAGTCCAGACTTCCCTGCAAATCCTTCCACAGACACAGCACTGATGACAAGAACTATACTCTGCCAGAGAGGATTAAACATTTCTAAAGATTTAACTTGTAAATCGCTTGTTGAATATACAGTTGGATGTAAATATTTGGACAGGAATCCATTTGCGGATGGCACCATTCATCAGCACTGTCGCTTTGAGGCAGCCCTGTTTCTAGTTAACCCTACTTTTTGACACAACACTTAACCACCAGGATGCGATAAAATTATTTAGCTTTTGCATCCGTCCTCCAGGATTTCTCTATATTTTACAACACTTGCGCGCACTTTTCTCTAAAGTGTGGCAACAAATAAAAACTGCCCTAAATTTGAACATTTACTTTGCCTTTTTTAGGAACACGAGCTGGAGTCGTGCAGTTCAGTCACAACGGGACCTTTGAGGCCGTTCGGCTCGATGACCCCAACATAAATTCCATGTCTGCCTTCAAAGCGGCGGTGAAGAGGCTGCAGTGGATCGCCGGGGGGACGTTCACGCCTTCGGCCCTTAAGTTTGCCTATGATAATCTCATCAGAAACAGCAAGAGAGCCCGAGCCAAGGTCTCTGTGGTGGTGATCACCGACGGGCGGTTTGACCCGCGGGACGATGAAGACCTGCTCAAGTACCTGTGTGAAGACACCAACGTGGTGGTGAACGCCATCGGGGTGGGCGACATGTTCAAGAAGCAGCAGGATGATGAAATCTTGGGGTCCATTGCGTGCAACAAGAAGGAACGCGTGACTGCGATGAGGCATTACAGCGACTTGGTGGCTGAAGACTTCATAGAGATGATGGAGACCGTCCTGTGTCCTGGTAAGACGGTACCGGCATGCCCGTTCAGATCTGAACTGATGGACTAACCAGTGCTTTTTTTAACCTCCAGAACCAGAGATCGTTTGTCCGGATCTCCCCTGCAAACAGGGTAGGTTTTATTGAGCTGTGTCTCTACCCAGTCTCACAGCGGTACCGTTGTACCTGTGCAGTAACCCGTTTCTCATTTCAGAACCACACGTAGCTTCGTGCGTCGAGCGGCCGGTGGATTTGGTATTCCTACTTGATGGTTCGGAGCGCCTTGGGCTGAATAACCACCGGTACGTCCTCGAGTTTGTGCAGGAGGTTTCGGACAGACTGGTATTAGCAAACAGCAGGACTGATCGTAAGCGCGCCCGCTTGGCGCTGGTAGAGTTTGGGAAGGAGGATGAGACCCAAGTGGCCTTCCCACTGACACACAACCGCACCGCCATCTCTGAGGGGACGGCCCTGTTGCGTTATTTAGATTCTTCTTCAAGCGTCGGGCCTGCAATCTTCCACACCATTGACAAAATCTTGGGAAAGGGACCGACTCGCAAGACGAGACGCAACGTGGAGATTTCTTTTGTTTTCATCACTGACGGCTTCACTGACAGCAGAAACCTGGAGGAGGCCGTCAGCGCCATGCGCGGGGCACAGGTTGTCCCCACCGTGATAGCCACAGGAAATGATGTCGACGAAGAGGTCTTAATCAAGCTGGCCATGGGCGACCAGGATGCCATCTTCAAAACAAAAGACTTCTCCGATCTGTCTCAGTCAGCTTTGTTCGACCGGTTCATCCAGTGGGTATGCTGAAGACACACCACGCAGATGTGAACAGCAACTGGTGCCATTGCTTTTATACAGAACATACTGGATTACTATAATTCTACTGTGCACTGTGCAATTTACAAACAATATTACATCAGATGTCATAACACTATATTGCTCTGTGTGTTTACACAAAAACAAACAAGACCACTCTTCCACTAGCGAGATTTACTGATTGCAGACAATAAACCTACAGTCTGTTGGACACCTTGGTACAGTCTCTTCTTTGAGTTGAATGAAAATCACATAAAATCCTCAAATTTTGTAAAAAAAAATTAACAGTATTTTAACAAACAAGGCAAAGAAAAAACCTAAACCTCCACAATCAGTGCTGTTGAATTCTTGACAAAATGATTAAACTTTACCAAATGTAGTCAGACATCGACAAAGCCTGTCAGCAACTATGCAGTGCGTGCCAGTGAAAGTATCATTCGTCTCCAAGCGGGGGGGTAGATAGGAGGACGGATGAGCTGATTTTGGATGGATTCTGGATGTGCTCCATGGCTAAATTCTTCTCACTTCTTTGCGCTCTCACCACCTCCTTTCCTACATCATATCCAGCTGCAGAGGAAGAGACAAAACAGAACCAGGGAGTCAGCATGAAAGATCTCAGGAGGTCATGCACGTTATCAATCACTCGCACTTAAACATTGTGCAAGAAGTAGGGCACATCCATTTACTTTCTGTCTCTTTCACACACTCGTGCATGTAGACACGTACAGTGATCCCTCGCTATATCGCGTTTCATCTTTCACGGCTTCGCTGCTTCACGGATTTTTTTTGCGAGTCGTTCATTGCAGTTCTCAAATATAATCGAAGGTGGCATATCCGTTTATAAAAATCTTCTTGCTCAGAAAAAGAAAGAGCGCCAACAACTACCCATAACAATGTTCTTCTCTCCTGCGCCTTCAGTAGAAACAGACGCTCCAGCGGAGCGGAGTCAGGATGAAGAGGCACAGCTGGGACTGTGAAATACGCCAGTGACAATGGGCCAGATTCACGAAGCGTTCTTACGAACAAATTTGTTCTTAAGTCCCACTTACGAACAGTTGACGAAGATTGTGGCATTCACCAATTTCTTCTTATCCTGGATTTATTCGTAGGTAAGAACAAATCCTACGAACACTCAGGAGTACTCTTGCGCACATTTCAGTGCCGACATGTTGGCATGGTTGTGTTTTCTTCTCTTGTGCAGTTCAATAAAATTCAATATTACAATGATAATTCTGTCATATTTATTTATTTATTTGTTTATTTCCTATTTTTGGTGATTTACGGAGAATTTTAAAATTACGTAATGTGCTAATGACTTAACATTAATCAACCAAATTGGAAACCATGCCAAAACTGTCTTTTTATTTGATTTTATCTTGATTTATTTTATTAGGGGATCGAGGATATGCCCTGGCTCCCTGGTTGTTGACACCACTGACCAACCCTCAGACTCCACAGGAGTTTTATTCAATCAGATGCATGCGCGCAGTCGCTCCACCATTGAACGCACCATCGGCATGTTAAAGGGGCGCTGGATGTGTTTGGACACAGAGCCACAACCCCGTGAGGATGTGCGTCCTGACGCAATGATGGGGCCAGACTGCAGGCACGCGGTTCACGTTCGAGCGCGATTAATTGCCCGTTTGTGAATAAAATGCATTATTGTCACAATCCGAGCACAGCTTTTACACGTTTATTTTTTTTTTACATTCTTCTTTTTTTACATTCTCGTTGATTTCTTTAAGCGTGTTGGCTATAGTCATCAGGGTTGAGGCAATTTTATCAAGCGTGTTAGCCATCCTTTCTTGATTGTTCAACACGGCGTCAGAAATCAGGCGTGGAGAGGCAAGCTTTGGGCATTTCGCTTTGGGCATTTTGCTGCTTTTTGCTCTGTCTACAGGGTCCTGCTGCAGTTCCTTTTATGGGCATTAGTGGGCGGTGACTTATGCTAATCGTATGTTAATTAGACTCATCTGGCACGCGCTTTCAACTTACGAACAGATGGCATTCATCAATCTAAGAACACAGCTGCGAACAATTCTGGGGCTTACGAACGCGCTGATGAATCCGACGTAGGGTTTTCTTAAAAAACTTCTTAAGGACAACTTAAGAAAGAATCTAAGAAGATTCGTAAGAACATATTGGTGAATCGGGCCCATTGTTTCCAACCTTGTATTACCATATTAAAATGATTGTTTTAAACAAATTTTGGGCTTTAAAACAGGTTTTGATTTTTGGTTTCATTCTATAGTTCAGTATTGCATTGTAAAATAATAAAAAAAATGAAGCTGACTACTTCGCGGATTTCACTTTTCGCGTGTTATTTTTGGAACGCAACTCCCGCGATAAACGAGGGATCACTGTATATAAATCCTAGAAACATACCAAGTCATCAACATCTCCAATGTCTTCAACTGGTGGTGGGGCTACTTCCTCTTTCTTCTCCTCAGCAACCAGAAACTAGTAGACAGAACATGTCGGTAGGTAACAGACTCAGGATCAAATAAAAAGGCTTCCTTCCTCTAGGTTACCTGATTGGCTTCGGCTCGGGATATTGCACTTGATTCAACCTCGTCCTTGCTGATCAGTGTCAAACCATCTATGAATCATGGTAAAAAGTGACTTGGCAACAGTTCAGTGAAACATCAATCAGCTGCTTTGTGTTCTGCATTCAATTACGCACAAGCATAATCTGATCTCAGGAGGACTGATTTTAACATTGTAAAGCTCTGACTCAGCGTTGCGAGCTGTCCTCAAGGGGTATGTTGGCCTCCTCTTGCTGCATACTTTTCTTTATACTGTTGGGTTGCTCCCACACTAGAGTACGTATGTGTCTTTATTGTGCAGAATCAGTTTGAGGAAATCCACATTCATTCTGCTGACCTCTTGGGATGTGTGCTATTCTTCACGTTGCATCTAGACTCCAGATATAAACTTTAACATACCTTGAATGAGCAGGTCCCAGAAGACTTCCAGTTGCCTGTTTGTGATGCTTCCTTTCAGCGACTGCAGGTAGTTATTGTACAGATCTGCGTTCGCCAGCTGAAAGAAAAACAACTATAAATTCCGTTTCTCTTCATTTTTGAGGTCAACATTTAGACACTGAAATCGGGAAGAAGTGAGATCCAGTTTCGAGAAAAGAACCAGATTATTTATTTATTTATTTTTTTTAATCTTCCAAAGCTGACTCACAGTCTCCATGGTAAATTCAAAACAACTTTCTGTGGTCTATTATCTCAACATGACTTCACACAGCCACCTCACACCAGCTTGCCTACATGGGAGTGTAAAGGAATGGGTTACCTTTACTGACTGTTCTCTAAAAGCTTGGATACCGGTGATGCTTTTCATGTAGTACTGCGTGTTCCTGTTGCTAAGCAACTGCTCAATCCTTTGAATGAGCTGCTGACAGACTGAGGAGGACAACAGGGTCACCACAACCAAGACAAAAGACAATAAATGCAACAGCAAGTGCTGACTCATAAGGACTCATAAAACTCAACAAAACAGACACAAAAGGAAGATGAGGAAAAGAGAACCTCACCCTCTCCAAATGGAATACGCTTAACCAGAACACGGAAATCTCGGGCCGGCTCCACACTTCCCACCTGGGTAAATGTTTAAAAAATATGTTTATTGGAAATTTTAAAGCGTGTCTGATCAAAAAGCAACTAGGGTTTTTTTTTTTTTGCCCCAAACAGCTGCTTTTAACAAAATAAAATCATTGTTTCGATGACAATAATGGATTCCACCTCTCTAAAATCTCACCGAAGTGACAGTTCCTTCAGTGATGTTTGCCAAATTATATTCCTCCTCCTCCTCCTCTTCTAGTTTTGCTTTCTTGCCATCTGGTTCCCCAGAGCTGTTAATGGCAAAGGGTGTGACTGAAAATGCTGAAAATAGTTTATTCTTATAATCAAAACCGTTCTGTACACATACCAGACACAACACATGACAAGTTTATAAAAGCTCCACATGCTTTTTATCAAGAGAACATTTAAGACACGAAGATTTCTCTGCACATGACTAACAGCAGTGTGATGGTCATGGACAAAGCTGCATTCTAAATCAAACTTACTCTTTGCCAAATATCTCAGCACTGGTTTTCAAATTCTTTTTCTTCTCCACTTCTGTGAGTGGGAACACCCTCTTCAGCTCCTCTAGTGGAGCTTGGCAACGTTCATTAATGACATCAGGGCGTTCAAGAATGGCCTTCAGCCACGGCTCCATGGGGGGAAGAGGAGTGCCGGGATTCACTGCTCGATGATGCAGACACTGGAAGACAGCTTGCATTGAGAGAGAAATCTAGGATGAAACTGAACAGACCAGATTTGACCTGTAGTCATCGGGCACCTGAGAGCTCTATTATGCCATAATTCTACCTGGGGTAATGTGACACAACAGAACACAAGACAGGACTGACACAGCTTAATCTTTGAATACATACTGAGCTCCAGTACCTGGAAAAGTCTCTGGAAGTCAGGGTTGGGGATGTGGTGGGGCTTGAAAATGTCCTTTGGCTTTTCTTCGTCACCTTCCTCCACCAACATCATGGAGTCAATGAGACTGTCCACAGCAGTCAACTGAGCATCTAGAGAAATCAGGTGGAGGCAAACAACCTTACAGGGTTAACCAGACAGTTCTTGGAACTAAGATCGACAACCTTGAAAATGATAAGCAAAAACATGGTACCTGTGGGGGTGATCTTCTTGTTGTTTTCAAGAGAAGGAAATGAAAACTGTCTAAGGTCTTCCATGAAGGGCAGCTGGATATACATCAGACACTATTGATAAGAGAGACATATTTGGACTGTTCCGCCTGGCACATTATACTGAATACTGCAGTTTGAGCAGAAGAGCAAGATGAGACCTCATATTGCTGTTTAATACATGGGAAAGCTGCTCCTATTTGAGGGTTGCAGCGCCGGTCGTAGGCATAACGCACAATGGCCACCATCTGAAGCTCATGCAGTGCTCTGATGAGAGCGGATAGGGCGACCCCAGCATGCTGCTCAGAGGAAAGAGCAGTAGCGACAGGTCAGCATCACCAGGGACTCACCAACAATGTGCAGAGGCTGCCTATTCTCACCTCATCATCTTTGGCAGCGAAGATTTTTATGACTTGATTTCCCATGAACTGGTGGCGTTGCACCTTGAGACAGATGGTTTAGCTCTGTTTAAAGTTTGCATAAATTGAAATTTGCTTTACTAAAAGACCATTTGCATAACATAAATACAGTACCAGTTTCTGTTTGGTGAAGCCAAGAACAGCAAAGCACTTCCCATCATGCTTGTATTTCATCTGCTCTTGATCCACTTTGGAGAATGGAACTATATCACTACCATAGCGAAAACCTAAGAAAAAAGGGTTTTAATTAAAATGTAAGATGTACAAAAGTAGGAATCCTCCAGTTCAATAGGTGTCTTACCTTGGATTGTTTCATCCACTTGTACCTCTGTCTCATTGTCGTCATCCAGACAGTACACTGTTACTCTTTTTACATCTTCTTGCCGGTTGCTTTGAGCATCAACTGTTTTCCAAGTTTTCTTTAATTTCTCTTGCATGACCTTGAAAAAAGGTATTTGTGGATTAGAAAATGAGCTTTACTGGCAAAAGCTTTGTGACGATTGTGGAGCTGTATGTTGACAATTTATAATGGTAATATTTTTATAGGATGATGTAATATAAACCATAAGTAAATGCAAAAAAAAACTAGAATTATTATCAACTACATATGGTATACGGAAGTAGGTAACAATCAAAATCTAATCTGATGTTTTTTAATTGTGTAAATTTAAAAAGTATATTTTATGGCCACAGGGGGGCGCTAAACAACCGAGGTAAGGTACATTTTATGATACAAGTTTGTAGTAAACGGTGTACTATATGTTCATTTGGTGCACTTCTAATTAACCTACTGCTTTGTATCCAACAATACGGATGGATAAACAGCTGCCAACAGTCAACTGACAGGGCCAGGCCGTGGGTCTCCTCTCAATTTGCTTGAACATGCACAGCTGCTCAATTGCATTCCTACATCATGAGTGGAGCACAGAGCAAGCCAAGAAAAACAATATAACAACAGAAGTAACTACTTTGAATATAGAAATATTTCCAGAACTCAGAGAAGGAAAATATGTAATACATAAGAAATCCTTTTCATAACTTGGTTAATAAATGGACACCAACCTGAAAGTGTAAATTTGACTCAGGCCATCATCTTCATCGAGGCTCAACATGATGTGCTTCATCATATCCAGGCCTTCTTTCTGTTCCCTTGACAAACCTTTGCCCATACCATGGTGACCAGGGTCACTTATTGGTCCATCTCCTCCACTCTCTTCTTTGTCCCCCACAGGAAAAGGTAAACTTAAATGTAGGATGGAGAATACACTGTAAAAATGTAGCTTTCTATATTGAAGTTACAAGTAGTACAAGAACTTTTTCTAAAGACCGATTTGACTTTAAGGAGCCCGCATGCCATTTGAAACATTAAAAAACGTTAAAAAAAACGTTTTGACTGTCTTTTATGAACTTTTGTGGTTGCAGACAGGTAACAGAATCATTGTTTTTATGCTCAAACTCAAATTTACAGCTATTGTATAACCTAAATTTCAATACTAATTATACGGTTTGCTGTTTTTAATATGTAACAGCCAACTTTAACATTGCTATCTTTGCTAATTTTACTGCACCTTTGTAATCATGTCAAAATAATTTATAGAGATCAAGAATCCTTTAACAAAATGCGCGTTACATTGAAACCATCTATGGGCCTGTAAATGAAATGTATCATTAGTTTAAAAGAACAACCCAAAACATTTTAGTTACTGGTGTCTTACAAAAATTGGAGAGTGATGTCTGCCTTTTTTAGGTTTTCAATAATAATATCCAGCTGGTCTGAGCTGGCCTGAATGTTGAGGTCGGTCAGCAGGACTATGTTGAGACGGTCATACTTCTTTCCTCTGAAAAGAAACCCCAACATCTTTGAGTTAATCAATAGTACCCTAATTAAATACCGAAGGTTTTTGTCCTGTTCATAAAAGTAATACAGTACTTTATTTCTGTTTGGAGGAGATCCATAGAGACAACAAGAGCATCCATCCCTGTAAATCAACGATTAAGGAGCTAACATGTACACTCTGTAAACACTTTAAAAGATTAATCACAAAGTCATCATCCATCAGCCATCCATTACAAATGCATTGCTATGCATTGCATTGTAACTTCAAATAAACATTCAAAAAAACTGAGGGCATAAACGTGCAGTTAGGTTAGTGTGCTAAAATTTCTGTGTTTAAATACTGTAACACAAATAAAAAAAGGATACAATCAGCCTGCTGATTTTCTGGTTGGAGCTGATTCTGTATTTCCTCGAGAAGTTCAAAGTCAGGAACCATGAGCTGACGGAATACAGTGATGTTCTCATACTGGCCATCTTGGTGCAGAGGATTTTTGGTAGAGTCTGTTCCGAATAGAACTAAACCCAGTTCATCCTTACTCTCTGCAAAAACCTAACAAACGACATTCTCGTTGTAGACATTATTATTAATTATAATTATAGTGGTTGCAACAGTTTTACCTGACGCTGGACGAATTTCTGAATTATTTTTTTGGCATCTTCAAAAGGGGCCTCTTCACCCGGGGCAGAATTGGACATGGAAAATCCAACATCCATGCACAATACTAATGCTGACTGCACAAAGCAAACACAAGATTTCAATAAGATCCAATGTATTCGAATCGTGCTGGACGACTGGAAGACACGTTTAAGATGCTCTGGCGTGGTTTAATGTAACCCAAGTTACAGTTTGTAATTGATCAAACTTTTTATTAGTTTGTTAATAATCTTAGCAGTTCAGTTTCATTTTTAAGACGTCAACACGCACCAACATGTTGAAAATCGCAAGTCAATAAATGTATTCGAAACTCGATGAGTTAATTTTTCTCGTAAATAATGTTTTGATTATCAATTGAAATAAAATCATCCAACAACACAGAAAACAAGGATATATGATAAAAATGAAGTATGAAGTATGTAAGTACTTACTCTGGCTCTTGCCATCTTATTTCCCTCGTCCAACAACTCGGGTGTACCTCTGTTATGGCTCCGGGATGAAACAAGGTGTATGACAAGTGTTCCGCAAGTATAATAACAACAACAACAGCAACAATAATAATATAATTGTTATTATTATTAGAATTATTGCACTTTGAATGTATAACATCCTCAGTCTTGTGTTGTCCACCTACACATTGGTCTATATTTGCAGTCATGAATACAAATCTTCAGCTATAATAATGAAAATATTAAGCTTAGTTAATTAATTAACATTACAGTAATTTTGTTAGTTAATGTCTGTGTCCTGTCACCAGGGTGCAAATAATCAGATCAAAAATTCACAACTATCTGTATAAACAGACTTTACAGGGGTCAAGCCATGTAGGTAACACCGGTACTTGCGGTTAGTTCAAATTGTAATGTAACAACAACACATTTGTGCAATTCTTTATTATGCAGTTTTAAAACATGTAATACAATAAATGACATACTTCTCAAGTGTGAAATCAATATTAAATTCCTTGACCCGCCCAATGCTAAACATTTCAATTATATTATCCATCTTTTTTTTTTGGAATGTCTTTTCTTCAAAGTGCCAGAGTACAAAATATCAAATTACATCAATGTCTAACAAATGTACAAGACTTGAATAATTAAAATAAATTAAATCAACAAACATATACCTGCACGACAATGCAAGAGAAAATTTAAATGAACTTTGTACTGTGTGGACTGCAATCATATTCAGAAGTAGTTTAACATGTATGTTTACTGATGTCCTGAAAAATACTAACAGAACCAAAATGCATAAGAGATAATAAAAACAGGTTCACTACAGAAATATCTGATTTGAGTTTTTATTTTTATAACGATGGCTATGAATCACAGCTGGATAAACTTGCTTGGGTGCCCTGGGGGTAAAAGAAATATACACAGGGTGTAGGCTAACACTGAGTGACACATTTGTTCATTCCTGTAAATATAATCAGTCTCTCAGTCTGTTGAGAATATTCACAGGACAATCAAAATCTATTTTAACTGCCCAAATTGTGAACAACAGTTGTGTAGTGACAGAAGTGTAAATGTACTGATTATTTCTCTCTTCAGGGAGATAAGTGTATGGAGTTTAAGTTTCGACAGGGTATTACAAAGATGTGTTGGCAGCTGGAGGAAGAGGCCATATCAGCTGTATTTTCTTTTTAAAAAAACTAAATGCTGACACAAAACTGCTTAACAAGCATGGGCCAATATTGTTCTCAGTGGTGTAAGTGTTCAGCAATTATCTGATCTCACTTTCCAATCAGATAAATCATGAATAACGAGGTATTTGTCTTTGAAATACAGTATTTTCAACTGTTGATGTGTATTAATTACATATTTACAGATGAAGTGAAGCCTGTGTCAACAATTAGGCCTCACTATATACGATTATTGTCCTCAAGCATTCATCTATAACCAGATTTGCCAACATTTTCAGCAGGATTCAGTCATTTACCAATACCTACCCAAAAGTGCTAAAGGATCCATCCTTTAAAGCCACAGTTTGTGATTTTTCTTCAATTTTGGCAGTGTTTAATAACTTATTCACATCGGTTTAACCTTAGTCTACAGTACATCCCCCTCAAAGTGTATTCCCACCTGACTACTCCTCACACCGACGACGTCTGTGCAAATTCGCTCGGAGCTTTGCTCTGCAAAGTGCCGGAAACAGTGTCGGAGTCCAACAGTTCCACAACGCTGTAAGGTGAACAGTCCTCAAGTCCCATCTTTCCACAGGCCCAACCACAGAAGCCTTTCTCCAGGTCTCTCACAGCCTGCCACCACTCACTGAAGGCCCAGGACACCTGCACTACAGCGGAGTACAGGGCCAGAGACAACGCCATGGGCATGATGAGCACAGGGTAGAAAATGATGAGGAAGGGGCAAATCGTAATCTTATGCCAGAAGGTCCGTTCTTCATTGTACACCAAGAATACATTGTACCAGGTGAGGGTGCCATAGTAAAAGGAAGTGATGAAGGACAGGAGGAAGACCATGGGGACGCAGGAGATGCTCCACAGGACGACATGTGGTCCCTGGGACACGCCTAAACTACATTTACGTTTGGACATTTGCCCTGCTTCACACTCTGCATCAAGACGCTCCCTTGACTTAGCCAGATCCCTGAGTTCTTTCTCTGTCATAGTGAGGTGAATGTCCACCAGCTGGCCCTTCTTCTTTCCTCGCGTGATGGTACCTGTAAGAGTCACGTAGCGGCTGTCTGGAGGAAGATTCCAGTCTCCTGTTAAAAGATAAAAAAGCCTTTAAAATGAAAATAACAAAAGCTGAAGCGAGGATTTAAAGTCTAAAAGCCGCAACCGAGGCCTAAAGCCTCACACAGATGTCAACCAGGCTTGTTAGAACATGATTTCAAAAGTATCTCATATGTCCTACCTTCGCCTGTGGGTGTGCAGAGGAATTTGTCTCCCTCTTCTGTGCTCCTCTCCACTCCTTCCTCTACGCCCTGGTCCTCTCCAGGTGACTTCTCCATTTCAGAGCGGTAGACAATAATGGACTCTGGACGGGGGTCTCTCTTCTTCCTCCTCTTCCTCCTTATGGAGGGTCCTACTTCTCCATTGTCCACGTGGTTTCCAGATATGTCCGATTTTAAGGAGATCATCTGAGGGCTACCCTCTCCTTCAGTTTCGGGCTGTGCCATCATCCAGCTGATACAGTAAACCTTTCCTCTTGGGCTGATTGTTGCTTTTCAGTTTAGTTGAGCATGAGACAAAAACATTCCATCCATCAGATCCTAGTTTCAGATCTAGAATTGATTGATAGTGATAAACACACACACACACACACACACACACACACACACACACACACACAGATGAGGCTTATTTTCTTGTAGTCACAAAAATGTAGCACCTAATGCTTTATGCACAGTGATTTTGGCCTTGCTTCTCCTTATTCATATTTTCTCGCATGGCAGCTCATAACAAGCAAACAAATCTCACATTAGACATTGGCGTTTCGTATTAAATTTTCAAGAGAACAGATACTTGCACAGTTAAGCCGATATATGCCTTTAAATGCAGCGGCTGTGAGCTCACCATCTTGTCCCCTACAGCAATACTGGCAGCAAACTGCACAATCACGACATGGATATTTGTGAAATGTGAATATTATGATAAAAGGTAGCGAAACAGACAAAGCCGGCCATTATTCTTGCAGCGGATCCCCTCCCTTTTAAATCCCACCCAGGTCGGCTCTTTTGTCCGCACACTCCATCTGGCGCACAAGAATAAACAGAATCGCAAATTCCATTGGGTCTCACCTTAAAAACACCGGGCGGAGAATGAGATGGGAATACTAACCAGACGGTGCAAGGCGAAAACATCGGTAGATTTCACCGATTTGCACATGGGAGCGCAGTATAGGGAAGCGAGACAGATGCGCTGCGCAGGAGGATTTCCAGAATAGCGCCGAGCCCTCCCCTTTAACCAGCCACACCAATCCCAAACCGGCATTTTAGCATAAACAATTTACAGTATGGAAGACCGAAATACTCTATTTATGTTATTATAGCTCACATGGTAAATAATATAAAGCTGTTTAATTCATAGGAAACATTCTACGACAATAAAGCAAAAAAAACAACAAAACAAAAACGTTTTAATAATGTGCCACAGGCCATAACAGTTAATTAAAGGTGATGACCTTTATTTGTTATCTGCCGACAAACGTCAAGGCTAACTTCCGGTTAACTGAGAACAGCTCTTGGTGATCGTCTAATTTGCACTTGATTGTATTTCATTTGTTTAAAAATTAAAATCTCGTTTTAATCGCATAGTAATCTTTATAAATTTTCCAAGTGCTTTTCCATTAGAAATCCTTACAGTTTCCCCACTAAAAAGCGAATATAATCGGAAAGATTGCGAACACGTAGCTCGTGTTACATTACAAAGTTATCCAAAAGATGAACGACCAACCCCCACCTATTGACATCGACAGCGTCCTTGTTCAGTTAGGTGAGTTCAGTTAGTTTCAACTATTGTAAGTTTTATTAAGCTGCCGTTTAATCTTTAAGTTCGTTTTCTTGTTAACTGTAAAAAACAAACAACAGCCTATTCAGCATCCTAAACTGTACAAATAACATTTTCTCTGTTTTGTAGCCCTTCAAACCAGGGAGAATGCCCTCAAGAAAAGGGAAATCCACCTCCAAATTAAGGGTTTGTAACCTCTGTTTCTTGGCCTCAGACTTATTTTACATAATTAAAGGAGAAAAAACCCCTTCCCCCATTTCCAAAGGTTTCAGCTCAGACATAGCTGGAAGAAAGGCCCTCATCCAAGCACTGGAGACAAATATTGAGAAACTGACAGAGGAAATCAAGTCAAAACAGAACGCCTTGGCTCATCATACAGAAACTTCTCAAAGGTATGATCACCCGACAATATATGTGCCAAACTTTAAACAAATGGAAGCGGCATCATGACACCGGTGTGACTTATGCAGCATCAAGGCCTCCAACAGTCGGCTCCATCAGTACGAGCAGTCCCTGAAGGAAAAAGCCCAGAGTCAATTAAGCAGTTACAGGCAGGAACTGTGAGGTCGTTTTCCTCTTCTTTCCCTTCATTTTCAGTGTTTTTATTGAGACGAATAATCTGTTTGCATTCCACCAAGGGAAGACCTCGAAAAGAAATATACAAGCTGTAAGAATACGTTCCAGTCATACAAAGAATACTATTGCCAGCATCCTCTTGCACAAAAGCTCCTCAAACTGCAGAGTGACAAAGAGGGGATTGAGAGAAGGATCAAGGCTTATGATGAAGAAATAACAATAAAAGAGAAAAGCCTGGCACATCTTACTGGTAATAAAAAATATCATCATTCCCTTGTACTGCAACTGGATATACCACTGGGTCCTTTATTCACTTTGAACAATTCAACAGATATTTCTACAACCTCTGATGAAATAACAGACAGGTATTTTTCAGATAATCTTATTTATAAAAAAAAAGAAAAGCAATTGCTGGCACAGCTTGATAGTTCTCTTATGAAGTTCACTATTTTTTCTAGGGCTGACCAGAAACCCTTGAAAGAATCAGAAAAGCAACTGAGTCCTCCAGCAGTAGAGGACAGAGCTTCTATCGACATTTCCTCTTTTCATACTGTCGAGACAGCGGTAGACTGACAGCATCATAACAACATTTTATAATAAAATAAAACTGTCTCTGTTCCTGTTGGAAACGCTGGTGTGAATAGAGCTCTCAGAACAGCCATAAATCATCTGTACAGGCAAATACTGAAGATTTTCACGAGGAACATGATCAGCAGGACACGGCTCACTGCATCGCTGCAGCAGAGGAAACTGGTAACGAGCTGCTCTCAACTCACCAGCAGTTGAATGGTAAGACAAGGAAAATACAGAATACATCGTTTCTTGGAGCCCTGTAAGCACAATATCTGCTCATTCAGAACAAACATCGAAGAATGAAAATCACTCAGAAAAGCAGGACCAGGAAACTTTACCAGAGAAAGTAAATGCGGTAATGTCCACCCACCTTCCACAAATCTTTCCTCTTGTCCTCACTGATGCTTTTAAATCACAGATGTCTGAATCTGAAGGCAATGAGACTTGTCAGAATTGTCTTCATTATCTGCTAAACTCTGAAATCTATCTTGTTGGACATGGCTGCTCGATCATTGTTCTTTGCTTAGTGAGATTTTAAGCATTTTCCTCTGCAGGAACAGTCCAGCGTTGAAGGCACTGGGGAGGAAGATGATCAGAACATGAACGTCACAGCTATGGAGGAGGAAGAGGCCTCAGTCCCAGAGAACACTGAAGTAGCCTCTATGTGTACTGGTGCGTCTCAAGAAACAAATCTCCGGTCTCCCTCCACAACAGGCAAAACTGAGCCTTCCACCCCAACTTTCAAATTTAAGTAAGGCCATGTCATTGGAGTGTAGAACTGCTTACAGAACAATTTCTGATAATGCCGCATTTCTCATTGACATTTCACCTTCAGCCCTGGCTTTTCCGCTCTTCAAGAGACTCCTGATAACAAATCTCCAGCTTTCCCATTCTCGCTGAGCTCAGACCCCAGCCCGGCCGTCTTCCCTGGGTTCAGATTTGACATGGGCTCATTACAGGATGAGGTCAGTAGTAGAAGGAATGAGTGAAGCCACATCAGTGTTGTGAAATTACAGTGATGCCTGTTTACTTTGTAGGACATATCCTTTGGTTTCACTGGACCTTTTTTCAGTGAGAAAGTAAGACATTTTCACTGGCTCTTATAAAATGCAAAACAGTAAAACAAATAGGTAAAAATCTGATGTATGTCTTCAATCTTCTCAGAAAACCACAGATTCAAAGGCTACAAGTAAGTTCTGTAATTCAAACTTCTGTAAGTTTGCATTCCACACTTGCCGTTTGGTTACATGCTGTAAACAACGGCTGTGTGCATCTTTTCTCAGGCCCTAAGTTTGTCTTTAATCAGCAAAAGAAAAGTGGAGACTTCCAGTTTGGCTTCGCCTCCAAGAGTCCACAGAAAGACAACAAAGACACCGGGCTACCATTTTCATTTAACTTCTAACAGTGAGACAGGCTTCCAGGAGTGTCCCTTAACAGATGATTAAAAATGTCAACAGTTCATAGTTCATGGTGATTTGAGTAAAGTTAATATTTATTCTTTGTTATTATTATTTAGCAGTTCAGTTTCAAATATTTCACAGCTTTTGACAAAAAATATCAAAATTGGACCAATGGTAGAGAATTACTATTATAGCATGTTAAGCTAGAGTTCTTTATTCTCTGAGCATAAGTATTCACATTTATTGCACAGGGTAATAAACTGCATGGTGGATATGTATGATTTGCGGTTATATTTGCATAAAATACACAAGCAATATTAATGAACTGTTTCTCAGTCTACTAAAATGCACATGAAGCACCACTTTCTATGTTCTGAAATATCAAACATCACGATTGAAACGACACCGCAAATTGCAAGTAGGACCATATTCCATCGATATTCATGAATGAAAACGTATTTGTAGCCCATCTGGCTGTCTTTAATGACAGTGTTTTGACTGAAACGCATCATTTGGCATGCAGGGAAAGGTAATTCATGCTGAGGGCCATATTAAATAGGTAATTTCTAACACCAGTTACATTTATTTTAGACAGCAGGACATTGACAACACACTGAGATGGAAAAAAGAGCCTCCAGTCCTGTAAACCCAGAGGAGCAGTGTGGAAACTGCAAGAGCAAAGGCTGGATGGAAACGTGCTTTAAAGAGGAATTGCTAGAACACAGAGTCGATGCTGATGGAACGTCTGGTCACATGCTCGATCTCCCCTGGCACGTATTCACAAAAGCTGATCTGGTACTTGGCCAACATTTTGAGAATTGGCCTAAATTTCAGCCACCACTGCTCCTTGGGCATTCTGTGCCTGAGGAGAAGTAAACATGAATGAGCCTCCAGCGTAAACGACCTCTGACTGATTTAAAAACGGACTTCGCTTACTCAAAATCTGTCATCGCCTTTAGTTCGGTGACGGGGATGAATGAGATGACTTTCCTGCTGAAGCCGAGCACACACGCCGTGTCAGACGAGTTGGCAAACACGTGATCTGGAGGGGTAGAAGAGACGTATATGAGACTCTGCTGTGGATCGTGCCCGTGTAGCGCGGGTGGATTTACACCACAACTCTACCTTGCCGGAAATTTTCGCTCAATTTCTGTGATAGCCACTGGATGGCCCTGACCCCCAGCTTGGTGCCAAAATTCCTGTCAAAGGGCGAAGGTGCTCCTCCCTGGAGGGAAGAAGACTCGCGTATAAATCTATCACCAGACTGAGCTTGCTGGATGTTTCGCGGTGGTTTTGTACCTGCTGAAGGTGTCCCAACACATTAAACCTGCAGTCAAAGATGCCCTTCCCCTCTGCCGAATACAGCTTGTGGATAAAGTCAGTTGTGTAAAACTCGTGGCACTTCTCATTCCTGGTGCGGAAAAGAAAACATTTGATTGAAAAGTTCTGAATACCTTTGGAAAATCTGCATTTTCCCCCTTTTTAGCTTCCCTCAGCAACACATGAAATTGGGCCATTGAAGGTGGTACCGTACCTCAGTACCAGACCCCTCTGGACATCCTTCTTCATCTTCTCAGTTAAATGCTCCACATTTGTCTGTCACAAAGGTGGGTCATTAAAAAAAGACACAAAGTTGTGAAGCTGGTAGAGAAAGCTCATTCTCTGGGTCTTACGGTCAGATCGTGGATGTTGAAGGGATCCTCGTAGATGTAGACTGCATCAGCTCCCGTTGCTATGCCAGCGGTGGTTGCCAGATAGCCAGAATATCCCCCCATCGTCTCCACTACAAACACTCTGCTCTTGGTCCCAGATGCAGACTGCTTGATTTTGTCACAACACTGAAAAAGATGGAGGTTTTCTCTTAGCTTATTCTAACAAAAGTCCTGACGTCAGACCGTGTGCCACATGATCAGCATTACATCCATGACAGAGTTGACGGCTGTATCTGCTCCCAGGCTGAAGTCCGTGCCAGGGACGTTGTTGCTGATGGTGGCTGGGACGACACACATGGGGATGCACAGCTCTTCATAGTGAGTCCGGGCTTCAAACAGCTGCAGGACACCTTCATACCCCTTTGAAGGACAAACAAGGAAACAACATTGACCTTTTCGATTATGGTGCCATTAATTCGCTTCAGGCTATTGGACGGTTGTCCTTTTATTCTTTACCTCAAACCCTCCTATTACAAGCAGCGCTGAGATTTTATACTTGCGAATGGTCTCCACAACATTTTCCATGTGTTCCTCTGGAAGAGTTCTAACACAAGACATGAGGGGGGGGGGGGTGTGATTAATGTTCATCCAATCAATGAGAAATGAATGCATGTAATGAGAGCAACCCTTTAAATATGGAGAGCAGAAATGATGTCGTCCCCTCTCGCAGTAAACACACTGACACAAACGTAGCTGCCCTGTCTCCACCCCCCTAACGATACAGGTATTCCGTTGCTGCCGCCTGTAAACCGTGTCTCATCTTGCTGTGTGGGTGCTTTCGCCCTTGCTTTTGTTGACTTAACAGCTGTAGATCTCTAACGTCTGCTGTAAAGTTCATTTGATACCGATTCAAGTCTCCCGACACTCACCGTTTGGTCCCCAGCAGCGACCCCCCTTGGCCCGTCCATCCTGCCACATTCCCCCAATTCATCTTGAAAAGCTGCAGACAAACGCGATTCTCCGTTTCATCCTTTCAAAACTTTGGAAACGACAGCAAAATCCGAAAACTCACCTCTCCTTTGGCCAGTCCCTGAAAACCATCATGGACGCCATAGACCTTGTGGCCGTGAATGAGCGCCAGCCTCACCGCTGACCTCACCGCCGAGTTCATCCCTGCAGCTGGAGCTCCCACATTCAGAATGGCCAAGGTGAAATTGGTCTGGAGGGGAGCACAGGGCCAACATCAATAACTGAGGTGATACTTTTGCTGGGGGGGGGGGTCAGTACCTGAACTTGTGTCTTCACCTCATTCTTGACCGGCTTTTGGAAGGCAAGAAGCTTGTAAATGTTCCAATTGTTCTCAAAGCTCCTGCAAAAAAGACACAATATAAACGTTGTGTTTCCAGTTTATTGAGTAAAAACGCGCGACTACTCGGATCTCTCACCCTCCTCGCAGTTTGACCGCCTCGTCAAACCTCCTTTCATTCATGGACTTCTGCACCAACTTTGTCTGCAACGGACGATACAGTCAAACACCATCAGGACCTTCCACCGTTCACCTCTTACATAATAGAAGGGAAACACATAACGAACCATCTCCACACACTCCATCAGAGGCAGGCGTACAACTTGGTTACCCGACAGGCCGATGACACAGGCCGGAGTGTCAGGAGTGGCCTCCATCAGGGCGATCACTGCCTCCACACCCAATCTACTGCTCTGAAAACAGGCACCCACCCCGCCAAAATAAATGCACAGTCTTATCAGCCAACAGCAGCAGGTTTCCCCACAAATTATTTGTCTATTGGCCAAAGTTGTGTTTTACTGTCAACATCTGAAAGTGGGGAGAGGCAGTGAAAGAGGGAGACCCATGATTACATCAAAACATTATTTATAAGGCATTTTATGACGCTGCTATGCTGCATCTCGGCTCACCAGTGTTCTGTCAAATGCAGACGGCGTTCCTCCGCGCTGAACGTGGCCCAGTACCGTCAGTCTGGTATCGTAGCCCAACCTTTTGACCACCAGCTTAAGAGACAAACATGTTTCAACGGCTTCAGTGTTTGTCATTCAGCAGGAAATCAGAAAATAAACAAAGAGCTGTAGTGAGAGCTTATACAAACATCTTAAAACTCACATCTTTGACATAAGTGGAGGTGATGGGCTTCCCATTCATGTCGATGGCTCCTTCTGCGATAATTATGATGTTGAGCCTTGACCCGGTTGTACGGCTCTGGAAGTAAACAAGCAGTACAGGATAAAGCCGGTGTGACAACAAACACTGCTTCGTCCCTGAGAGGCCAAGTGAGGGAGTATTGCACCCTCAACTCGCCTTCACAAACACGAGACCTTTTAAAAGTGTGTCCAACATCTTATTTCTCCAGCGTGATCAAGGAGGCCAAGGCATCAAGATAGGTTATAACAGCAGAAACTACGTCCTCCCTCCTCACTCCCCTCTCTGCCACTATCCCGCTTTCCAGATATTTGCAGACCAAACTGTTTGTCTGTTACACAAATTTGCATCTTCATCCAGCGACGGCTTTGATGAACTGCTTTTGTCATACCGCTTCCAGCCGGTTGCACATGCGGTCTTCCCATCCCTCCTTAGGTGGAGCCTCCGGTATGAAGAGCCAGTCTGCCCCAGATGCCAGCGCTGACACCAAGGCCAGATATCTAAAAAACAGTACAAATTTATTTTAAACATGACATGTTTGATAACATTTCAATGTGGGTTAGAATAGTTTTATTTGCGGTTGCATGACAGTGTCAAACTCACCCACAGTGACGGCCCATAACCTCTAGAACAAAAGTGCGCTGGTGGCTGCAAAGAGTTAACAACATTTATACTGAGATGCAACTGAAAATCTGCAGGATTAATAAAAACATTAGTATACAATACTGTCTTCTGGACCTTTGCGCAGTGGTCATGATGGCGTCAATTATCTCCATGATGCGGTGCAGCGCAGAGTCAGCTCCAATGGTCATGTCCGTTCCACAGAAGTCATTGTCGATGGAGCCCACCAAGCCCACGATGTTCAGGTGGCCGTGCTGTTTGGCCAGCGTGTCCGTAATCCTACCTGAAGCGGCACGTGACTGTTACTGAACACGCTGTACTGGATGCACACATAACAACGCCACAATTAATGTGTCACAATCAATGATGCCTTCAAGGACCATCAGCATAGGATGAAATGCTGTCCACTCTACTATTTCAGGTAAGAGAGAAAAAAATTCCTTTCCCTTACGTCCTGTTTCGACTATATTTCTGATTTTCACTGAAACACATTCTGATTAAATCCATATGTTAGTTGACATTGGCAGAAACCAAAACTAGCAGAAGACAACTACATACTTCTCAAAAATGTAAGAACACCAAGCCGTATTTTCTTAAACTATATTTTCTTACACCTTTTTAGGCAGATTATTACCTTTCTCTACGAGCTCTGCCAGCAGCCCGCTCCACTCGCTGCGAAAGATATTAGCCCCAGTCAGGCTGCCGTCTCCACCGCACACGCACAGGTTGGTGATGCCTTTCTTCACCAGGTTAAAGGCGGCAGCGATCCTGCCCTCTCGGGTGGTGAAGGCCTTGCATCGGGCCGAACCTATCATGGTCCCACCCTGTCATCCAAACAAAGCAAAAAACAATAAATAAATAAATAAGATGTTGCCGACATATTTCAATAACCCAGGCATTTTCTAATCCTGTTATTTACCGTATTTTCACGACCATAAGGCGCACCTAAAACACTGAGATTTTCTCAAAAAACGACGGTGCGCCTTATAACATGGTTCGCCTTGTGTGTGGAGTTCCAAAATCTGCTGTGCGCCTTTGGTAGGAGCACTACGGTAAACGCTCCGCCAATCGATTAGCGGCGCACCTCCGCGTAAGGATCCCCTAAAATGGCGCCAATCAAGCGAGACGCATATGAATGAGGCTTACTTTAAACTGCAGGCCATCGAATATACGGCTGAAAATGGCAATCGAGCAATCTTAGTGTTTTCGCTTTATGAGGCGGCGGCATCTCTCCATACGCGCGAGGACAACTGTTGCGCAGCGGCTGCCATCGGATTACCAGGAGAGGGCGGCCATCTTCCCTAACCCTAACCAGGAGAGGGCGGCCATCTTCCCTAACCCTAACCCTAACCAGGAGAGGGTGGCCATCTTCCCTAACCCTAACCAGGAGAGGGTGGCCATCTTCCCTAACCCTAACCAGAGAGGGTGGCCATCTTCCCTAACCCTAACCAGGAGAGGGCGGCCATCTTCCCTAACCCTAACCAGGAGAGGGTGGCCATCTTCCCTAACCCTAACCAGGAGAGGGTGGCCATCTTCCCTAACCCTAACCAGGAGAGGGTGGCCATCTCCCTAACCCTAACCCTAACCAGGAGAGGGTGGCCATCTTCCCTAACCCTAACCCTAACCAGAGAGGGTGGCCATCTTCCCTAACCCTAACCCTAACCAGGAGAGGGTGGCCATCTTCCCTAACCCTAACCAGGAGAGGGCGGCCATCTTCCGCACCTACTGCCGCGACAATATAACCGTGCCCAGCCACATCACCAACATGGATGAGATCCCTCTGACTTTTAACATCCCTTTGACACACAAAGTGGAGAAAAAGGGACCGGCACGGTGGCGATACGCACAACGGGGTATGAGAAGTCGTCGTTCATCGTGGTTCTCGGTTGCCACGGAAACTGACAGAGCGCTGGATGACGGAAGGCGAACACTCTGAGACTTTTGTGACAAAATCAAACTGAGACTGCGCCTTTTGGTCGTGAAAATACGGTATTTTCCTGAGATTTGTGTCTTAAAGTATGAGTGAAAAATGGATGCAGTGTTTAGGGCCCCCACACTGGATCACAAGTCTCCTCTACGTGCTTGTGAGATAACTATTAGATGAGGGAAAACACAGACATCCAATCATATTAGTGCTGTGAAAAATAATTAACAGAAACTAAACCATAGATGCTATCAGCTATGTTAAATCGTGCTACTCATTTCAGTGCCCTTACCAGGTTACCACCTGTATTAGAGGCAGGGAGACAGGAGACAAATGAATTAAGAGAAATCCTGATTAAATCATGCAAAAAAAAAAAAAAAAGAACCAGAAAAGAGCAGATAGGACATAAGGCCCATAGGCATTTTTCAGAGTAGCTTTTATTTTTAGAGGTGAGAGAAATAGGAAAGATGCAGACGTGACTAAACACCCCATCTTTGTTGTCAATAGGGTTTATACAAAAGTATCGAAAGGTTTTTACCCACCTGCTGGATGATGTTGGTCACACTGTGCCAGTGGGCCAGCTTGATGTTGTCTCCTCCATCCACCAGGCCTTGGTAACCCTGCAAGGCAGCATTCGTTTTCATTGCTCACCGTCAATGAAAACAGTACAAATTCAGAAATAATCATGCGCCAATTCGCTGTGCATGTTCAGTACCATCGCACTAAGGACTTGGATACCTCGTAAATGAGATAGACTTTGGCCCCCACGTAGATGCCCATTCTGGTCACAGCTCGAACTGCAGCATTCATACCTGGGGTCCAGTGTTCAAAGGTTTGAAAATCAGACATAAAATCAGTCATTAGAATACCACAAAATACACAAATACAGACTGATAGTGACAAAGTAAATTAATTTAAATATGCTTAAAGAGAAAATGGATGGATTCACAGATATTACGCGTAATATATTCCGCAGAACACTGCATGTGCTAATAAAATGCTAGTATTTGAGAATACGAACCTTTATGTGATCATTAGTTTACTTGGTTTTTCATCCATAAAATCAAAAAAAACTTTTTTACTGATCAAACTAACATAATGCATCTAAAAGTCTACCACAATACCAAATAATGCTTAATTATAATTGACACCGAGCGTCTACACGACCTTTAACCAGAACTGACACTTTAACGGGGTTCAACACGTCACGCTGAAGAAAAAAAAAACCCAAACACAACAGGCGTTTTTCGAGAAAATACAAACAAAATCACAAGAACAAAATAACATGACCTCATGCGTTTTAAGACTTTTAAGCTCGATTTGGTTGACTTCATAGTGACCTTGTGCATCTCCACCGCTGGTCAGCACTGCCATGGCTCGACCAGCACCCGTCATCTTCAACTTCTCCACGTCCATGAAAGACATTTTAGCCGCTCAGTTTGGGTTTTTTTCCACGTTTTTTGTTTTTTTTAAAAAGTTGAACCTGGGCTAAATTAAAAAAATAAATCAAAATGTCCGTTAAACACAAAAGCAGGCAGCTCGATGCGAAACGGAGACTTCCTCTTCTTCAGCAGGTAACGCTACAACCGCACAGGGACGCCTCCTCTACGTGTGGCCCCGCCCCCATCCGAAGGGTCGCAGCAACAGGGAGCGCTCGATTCATCACGCCGTTACCGGCCGTCACAACACAGCACGTCTTGCAAATTATCTCCGCTTGCACGACGTGCTCTGAAACATGTTCACAATGGACGACCAGGAAGATCGGGTTTTTTTTCTTTTCTTTCTGTCATGACCCCCGTCGGGGTCACGGGGGGAGGGTGCTGGAGCCCGGAGCTGCTGGACAAAGGCAGGGTGCCGAATCAGGGCCCGATGTGGGCTGTGGGGGGTCGCTACCTTGCTCAAAGGAACCTCAGCAGTTCCTTCAGGTTCTCTCGCACCTCCCCCTACTACCAGAATAGCTTGTTTTTTCCCGCATTGAGAGCCCTCCACGTCTCAGCCCAGTCCCCCCCGGAAGAGTGTTATTGCGGCACATTTCGATCGTTTCTACTGACAGCATCAGCTTTTAACTTAAATAATTAAAAATAATATATATATATATATTAAAGGATTACACCTTAGAGACACATCCAAAAAAATCACTTTCAGGCATTTGATTAGATATAAAAAAGGATTTAGTGCATAGTTTTAACACGGATGCATCCTATATTCATTTTCTCACAATTGCAAGACAATTTCATTGACATGTAATTGTGGGATATCTGTGTGGTTGCACAGAATACCAAAACTAGTTAAAGCATCTTTTAAATAGCTTGAATAAAGACTATGCAGTATACAGTATATCTGATTAGAAAATTCTGGGCTAAATAAAGAGATAATAATCAAGCCAGACTGCTATGTTGGGTACAGTACATCAGCATTTATTCCATGCAGTTGTTTGCTCTGATTTTATTCTCCCAGATACCCACTGCACTGTACACTGAATAATACAGGAAAATGAGAGGATTGGTTGATCGTGATGCTGTTCAACAAGAAAGGGGGCTGTAAATGAGAGTTACAAAGAAAAAATAAACAGAGGTTTGATAAATGGATGAGACCACATGATGATCACAGAGCCGCTTTACAGAAGTTCAAATAAAAATGACAGGATGGGAACTCTGCTGTCTGCATGAAACAAATCTTCAGGCCTAAAATCTTGTAACCTGCTGCCACACTGGACTAATTTGCTTTTGGCTGATTTCTTTAGCTTACACCATTTCAGAAAATTGATAAATTACACACTGTTGCAGCGATGGTCTAATGGTCCCCTACAGGTGAACTGAGAAGAAATGACAGGTTTCCGCTGATATTATGATGATTTTGTTCTTCCATACAAATACTGTCTTCATCCGTACCGATTCATTGTGCTTGCTTTAAATAATACTTTTCAGGAGAAATCAAAGGGCGAGACTTTTCTAAAGCTGCCTGAAATTAAAAAGAATATCTTAACAATCATCCTTAATAAATTAATCAGTAATCATGTAGGCCAGCTACAAAAATAATTAAAATAAAAATGAACTACAATCATACTTCACAGGATACATGCCAGAAGACAATGGTATTAACAGCTTGACAGGATTACCCCGTCATTACAACACACAAGGTTAAGTCACATACGTAAACGGAATGAAAAAAGAAACAGTTGAAGGAGGCTCGAGGAAAGGCAGCAGCTGTTTTCAGGATCTGGCCTAAGCCTTTCGGGAAAAAGGTGATTTCATCAGCAGTTCAGATTAACCTTTTGCAATCTGATTCTCACATCACCTGTTCTCCTGCAGCAATCAGTACTGATGTGATGGATTTTCTTTCTGCTTTTTCATCAGTGCCAGAAGCTGTATGTTCCGCCAGAGTGGTGCAGACAGAGAAGGTTTACATTTACAGATGTTTATGTACAGGTATTAACTAACACTGAGATGAGGTTGTTCAAAAACCAAGAGCAACTTCACAGCTCTGTGGCCTTATCTCTGGCTTATATTCCTGATTTAGAAACTCAGCCCTCTGCTTATACTTGAGCTGAACTCTTGACATCATTATATTCAAACCCCCCTGGATAATTTTCAACCGCAAACTCATGAAGGTAGATGAGAAACACTCTAACTTGGATTAAAGTTAAGCTCGTGCAGGTGCAGTATCCCTTTTCAAAAGACCACAAGTGGGGAAAAAAGGAAGGATTGCTGGGATTCTTTCTTCATCCTTGTACAGAATAAAAATCGCTGAATAAGGAAGTTCAGTTAAAATAAGGGATCGACGTTGCCATCTAGCGGCTGATGATATATTGCACCTGCTCTCAATTTGCAACACAAAACCTGAGCATCAATTTATGAAAAGGCGAGTACACAAAAATGGGACAATTAAAAAATAGCATCTAAAATAAGATGCTAAACCATTACTATTCTCCTCAGATATCCTTGTGTCTAACCAGTTAGACCAATCAGATCCTGAGTACAAAACGTTCACCCTGCTATACATGTTGTTTTATTCACTACAGAATAGACATTGAGAACTGTAGCATAAGGTAATACTAGCCCTGCTAGAAAATGGTATGCGGAAGAAGCTGCACCAGCTGACGTCAGGAAAAGGGATACTGCACATGGATTGCAAATAAAATGTCCTACATTTCTGTTACAGCGACTACGGGTTGAACGTCAAGGCTCTCTGCGAGACATTTTTTTTATATTCCTGCATCATCCACAATATGTGCCAGTCAGACGAAACTCCTACGTACGACAGTTGGTCGAATTCATTTCCTCACAGTCATTCAACAATCCTGAGATGAGACTTGAAACTGTGATGTCCAGGAGATGAAAAGTCTTTGGGTTCCCCCACACAGGCACTCAAACACACAACTCCCTCAACAGCTAGTCATGACATCTGATTGATGATGACAATGACTTGTCTCTCGAGGAAGGATGCGCTGGGTCAAAGAATTTCTTGTTGGTTTGCTGCTTGCCACTTGGTGTCCACTACATGTAGTCTTTTGCCAGGTTTTGCGTTTAGAGCTGTGCACTGGCTTGCTGGGACAGTTCAGCTGGGACCCCGATGATTAGACACATGTGGTGGTTTCCTAAGAAGGGAGGAGTCTGGTCATGAGGCAGGTTGTTCATGCTGGTGTTCATATGGTTTCATGAGCTCCCTGGCCCCCACTCATCACAGTGGAGTCAGGATGGAAGGGGCGATGCAGAAGCTCTGCGCTGTAAACTCGTGATAAAGCGGGTTGGTCTTACATAAAAAGGGACCAATAAGATGCTGAGAGCAATTCCTTCAAAGCATCTTCACAAGACATTCTCGTTACTTCACCTTCATTCAATCTCAAACTCTTCTCAACAAACGGGTAGCTTGTGTTATAATCAGTTATTTATACGGCCCAGATAAGAGAAAATACACAATTTCTGATTTTGCTTTTTTTTCCCCTTCAAAACTCAGACAAAAATAAACTATGCATGTTACACTATCTGCTGTACATTATCATTCAAAAGGGAATCCCTGCCATGAGTTGCCTGGATGCTGTGCTAACAATGAGGGAGGCTGAGTTCTATGAGTCTCAGGATGGAGGATGGAGTTTGGTTCTGGGAGAGATTGCTTTAGGCTCTGCTATAGGGAGCTTTGTTTACGATGTTGTTCTCTTATTGCTGTATTTCCTGCAGGACAGAGTGTAGCATGACAGCCTCCTAGCAAAAGAAGAACCAATTATCAAAGGGGAGACTTTCACCATGTGGAAGGAGCGCCCACTTTGTTGTTCCTAATGGTGGCATCTGAGCACTCTGCCTCTGAAGAATCACAATCTGAATCCCCAAACTGTAGTGGATTCTGAAAGAAATATAAAAATCAGTGCAGATGTAGTGGAACAGAAACAACCTCATACTATTGTTAGCAGGATATTAAGCATACTAGATACCTTAACACAACACTCAGCAATTTCTACATTACTGCTTCCAGCAACGCATTGTGAAAACCCTAAAACACCCCCCTACAGTTGGTGTAGTCTACTCTTTTAACTAGATTTACCAAAAGAAATACATTGACCTAACGTTTGGAATTTTATTTTGTCTATGCAATCTAAGTTTTATTTGCATTTGCAGTCATGTGACACTCGTGTAGCTCCACACTACTGACCTCATAGCTGTGTTCATCAGAGCACAGTTTTCCCAGGGAGATTTGGGTTTTCACCCGGCGGACGGCGCACTCTTTGTCCGAAAGCCCGTCTGACTGTGTGGAGATGTCTATGGGGATATCTGGTGTATGCGACAGCAGCTCATCCAGGTGCTCCTCCTGACTGGCGCTCAATCCTTCAAGGGGCCCGCTGTGGGAGTGGTCGCTAGTGTTCCCTTCCTCTCCGTCAGACACCGACAGGTTCTCTGAGCTGAAGGTGGAGCAAGACTGGAAGCTGCTCATACAGCGGTGAGGCCTATGAAGGAAAAGAAGGTAAAAAAACAGATGTTTCAATATAAAGGGGTGTAGCGAACAACAGTGATACCATATGTATCACATGTGTCAAAGAATATTTTACCTCTGTCTCCTTGGAAATTCTACCTCGCTATCAACTTCTCCCTCTTCCTCTTCAGAAGACTCATCTCCACCCTGTAAGAGAAGAAGTTAAGTCTACTGCATGACAGGGACCATTACACCTGCGGCTCAGAGATGACAGTCTACCATCTGTGCTCACCTTCCTGAGAGGTCTGAGAGTGCGGGGCAGTGGTGTGGGCAAAGGGAGGGTCTGCTGATGTGCTTCTTGTTCCTCAGATTCAGGCCTCTTGGTAGCCTCCCCGCCTGAAGCAGGATCGTCGTTAGTTGATCCTAAACGCAGGGTGCCGTCCTCCGTGGGGAGCTGTGAGTTGTAGGGCAAATCTGCACGTTCAAAGGCGGGAGAAGTCTCCTGACATTTTAGGCAACCCGGGAAGGGGTGGGTCTGGCAGCAGGGGCACAAAGAAGCAGATCCTGGGACGGGATTGGAGCTGGCTGATGAAGTCTGCTGTCGGGTATCTGCACTCACAGCAGTGGAAATGAGGTCAGGACCAGAACCGGAAACGCGGCCCTGCATGTGGTCCGTCTGAGGGCTACGCAGGGCTGCGGCAGGACCAAAGTAGCGCAGATTGTTGGCACAGTTGACAACAGCCTCTTCACGGCCCTTCAAAGGGAGGAAGGGCCCCTGCGTCGGTAGATGGTGGTGATGATCCTTTAGGGACTGGGGGCCTTCCAGTGCCCCGGCAACAGGCTTCAGTACACCAGCAAACTCGCTGTGACTTCCTTTGCTATTGGCTCGGCGGTGGCGAGTCTTACTCCTGTACCGGGCTTTTCCAGGAGGTGTGGACACCTTTGGGCTTGCTGTGAGCAGTGAGGGGGAGGGAAGAGGGTCAACGCTGGGGATCCCATCAGAACGGAGCAAGTCAGGTCTGTGAAAAATTAATCATTCATTCAATCATCATTCAATCATCATCATCACAGATTTGAAGGGTTTTTTGTCATGAACATTTTTCCATCAACATTTCCATATTTTAAAATGGTAATTTCGATTAGGAATATTTACTTACCCATAAAGAAGAAAATTGGTAACTGAATAAAATTGGTAATGTAATCTTTTGTCATACCTTTTAGCCGTGGGCATCCCAGGTTTATGTGGCAGACTTCCTTTCTTTTTAATGAGCTTCTCTACCGCATTGGTCCTGACAATAGGTCTGACTAGGTGCCGCTTGTAGGTTCCCGGATATTTTTTCTCCACTGCCTGTTCTCTCCTGCACATATAGTTAATTACTTCAGTTACAAAATGATGAACACCATTCACAGATTGAGAGGTTTAAATAACCACTCCTTATTCTGGAATGATATGATGTTCAAGGAGCCCAAAAAAAAAGAAAACCAGACACAAAAATCTACAGAACTCAATCAGTGATTTTCTTATTTAATCTCTTATCACAGATGGTTTGAAAGTGGAAGAAAGTAAAACAGCTAATTACAACTGTACTTATTGACATACTTCATGAGTTCCTTTTCCCGGACCTCCAGCTGCAGCATTATGGCACTGAGCTCCATGTAGAGGTTGTTTGCTCGTTCCAGTTTCCTCTCATAGTGCTCCCGGATGTCCAGAGCGTGTCTATAAAAAATGTGACAAACAACAATATTTGTTAATTTGTTAGGGAGATAGGGATTCCACGTCAACAACAAAATGCATGTTTGCTACTGGTCTTCATGCACACCTGAGTTCATCACGCCTGCGTCGGATCAGCTCCTCGTCCAGCCTGTGAATACAGGTGCCCTCACTTTTGATCTTCTCAAAATGTTTCTTCACTTCCTCCCTCCATTCTGACTGTAATGGCCGATAGAGAAACACTGGTTTGGGCTTCATTTTTATCAAGGTCTCAATCGCTATGGTAACTGTCAGTGTAATTCAGTAATTTATTTAAGATAATTAGCAGTTACAGCTGACCTGACACTTGAAGTACGTCTCCTGAGGAGCCCCTAGAACATCGGCAGAGGCGATGTCAAGGTGCAGGAGGATCTGACGAAATGAAGGCCTGTTTCTGGGCTTTGCTTGCCTGGAATCAGCAAAGATGGAACTGCTTACCCTGACTCAGTTATGAGCAGTATTCACACAGATGCATTGCACAGCGGTGATATCCCTAAGTCTGTAATAAAAGATCACCATGTTTGTTTCATGAGGATTTTGAAGCCATCTGGGCAGGTGGAGGGGACAGGAAGATGAAGACTGTTGCTGCCGACACCCCAGATGATGGCAGAGGAGTCAACATCTTTGTAGGGAATCTCTCCAGTCAGAAGTTCCCATAACACCACTCCAAACGACCTGGAAAAAAGCAAATAAAATCATATATAACATAATTCATCCGTCTAAATATTAGTCTTTTTTTAAAATGGTGCTGTCCTTATACCCACCAGATGTCAACTTTTTCAGACACCGGCTCATTTCTTATGACCTCCGGGGCCATCCAGGCCACTGTGCCGGCGAATGACATCTTTGTACTTTTGTCACTGAGCTCTTTGGACGTTCCAAAGTCAGAGATTTTCACAGTGTCGTTGTGAGTGACCAAAACACTACAACAGAGAAAAAGACACTGTAAGTCACTTTGGACAAAAGCATCTGCTAAATAATTGAAATTGAAATTCAAAGAGAAGATGTATTAGCTTGTTATTACTATCAGAATATTGATGTGGACAAATGTACAATAGCAACATAAACAAACCTGCACAGTAATGCTAAAGTTCCTTGAGTAAAAGATGTCAAATTTGAGCCCTTCAAACCCAAAACTTAGACCTCAGTTTTCTTTCCATTCCATTGGTTTTAAAATATTAAAGTGCATTTTGAACGATTTCAATCAAAGTCTAAAAGGCCAAACTGTAAAAGAAGCACTTATCTGCATCTAAACCAGACTAATAAAGCTGACCTGTCTAGTACATTCAGACTGTTACTATTCTGCTGACTAATATAGTGTTTGGCACTGCTGCACCGAGCTATTGATAAGAAAAATGGTGCAAAAAGGCTGCAACATCAAGGCAACTTTTTCAGTTCTTAGAATTACCACTGTGCTCAAAACAAAACCAGATACGATGCATGAGTGGACAATGGTCAACGTTTCTGGAACTCACTTAGGAGATTTGAGATCTCTGTGGATGATTTTGTGCAAGTGCAGGTAGTTCATGCCGCTGGCAATGCCTGAAGCCCAGTCTACCAGCATCCTGGGGGTCACTTTCCTTCCTGCTCTTAACACCTCGTAGAGCTGGCCCTGAGCACAATACTCCATAATGATGCAGTAACAAGGTGCTTGAGTGCATACACCCCTTAATTGGACAAAAAACAATATATTTATTGGTTAGAACAAACCCAAATTACAATTGTCCATCAGATCACATGTGTATTTAAACATACAACATCAGTGGGTGTGAACTTACTTGAAGCTAATAATATTTGGATGCTTGAGTTTTCGAAGGTGTTTAATCTCTGTCTCCTTCTGCTCACGCACTTTCTTGATGGCCACCTCCTCCGAGCGAAACTTGCCCAAGAAGACGGCTCCTTGTGCGCCGCTGCCAAGCCACTGCAACTCGGAAATCTCCTCAAATGGAACCTCCCACATGTCTAGAAACACAGTTATGGTTTCTGGTCAAAAAACGAAATTAGTGTGTATTTTGGTTTACAAAAAAGCAGATTTCTGATTTTGATTTACAATTGTCACATTATTTTAAGGTGTAAATTATATTTTTTTCAGTCACACTATTGTTTATATTGAAATAAATGCTTGAAATATTAGAAAATTCTAATAATTAAAATCCTCACAACCAGGGTTTGTAGTCTGGTCTGAATTCCACCTTCTGTTCAACTAATGTCTTGACATAGCTGACAATCACAAAGCTCAGCCCAGTTCTGTCTGACCTTGACTCATGTTTTGCTTCCATTCAAAACCAGACTACACAAGGAGACACTGGGAAGATAATTTTTTAAACAGTCAGGTAGAAAAAAAGGACAAATAACTAACCTTGCTGTTGAAGCTTGTATTCAGTTGAGTACGTTTTCCCTATAATGTTCAGAACAGGTCGAAGGCAGCCAAACAGCCCCTCTAAGAATCCACCTGATCCAGGCCCCGCTCTATGAAAGTGCAGCTTGATATCTTCAGGTTGGTGGTGGTGACCTTGTTTCCCCTCCTCGCTGTGGTCCATGGAACAGTCACCTTCTCCCATTTGCTCCTCCAACCCACTTCCACATCCGCCATGCTCACAGGACGCTGGTGATCCGGCTTCATCCTGATCCTGTTCCTGCAGCTGAAGAACACTATTTTCAAAGTGTTGACCCTCGCTCCTTGTTGAGTCCACACTCAATGCTGTGTTTAGAGGACTAATCCCCCCCAGCATCGATTCCTCATCCTGGCCTGGTGTCTGTAGAGGAACGGGCAGATGTGTCGGAGGAGCCAGGTCAGTGATGATCTGAGGAGGTAAATTGGAGGGGACCTGAGGAGGTTGAGGATGGGAGTTGGGAGAGTTTGATTTCTTTATGGCATCCCCGACAACTGAGAGTTTCAGCTCCTCTTTTAGCTTGCCCACCAGAAGACTGGGACAGGAAGTCCAGGAGAGCACCTCGGGGGAGCTACCCATGATGTCGTGCATGGGCTTCCCAGAGAAGAATAGTTGGAGAGGTCCTAGCACACGGGTCTGTCTAAATGCTGAAATTCACCTGCAGAATGGGGACAGAGAAGCAGAAGGCGAGGCGTTAGATCTTTTTCTTTTTTTTTTAAAAAAAGGTTAATGGTCTGATGTCTCTACTGTGGCACAAACATGACTATAAACGTTCTGACAGCACCCTGTGATTCAACAAAGATAAATGCAAGCTGCTCATTTCCTCTCTCAGATCCGGGATGGAAAGTAAGATGACAATAATAATGCAGTGGACACACTGCAGGGAGGTGGAGGTCAGATAGGTACATGACAGACAGAGGTGATAACACTAACTATACAATTCTAGAAAAATTCTTGTAACCATTTAAAATCAACCGCCTCCAGGGTAAGACAAACACACATAACCGAGGCTTTACTATATCCTCTGTAAAGCTCAGAGTATAGAGGGGATTAAAAGTCTCGCTGCACATTAGGATTTCTGAAACATCTGGCCCACACAAACTATACTTCCTGCTTGACCAGCAGAGCAGCAACAACCATCAAAGGCCCAGGGTCAGGTGTACAACAAATACAGTAGCTGATTAGTTCAGAGTCTCGGTTTAGTTAGAGCCAAGAATGCGGTTCTTTTCTGCCCTCAACCAAGTCTGCCAAGGTCAGATGTGTGGGTATACAATTGAAAAACAGAGTAAAACCAATAGCACATACAAGGTCAGACATCTTCAAATGTTACTGATGCCGGTAAAATTTAATATTTAACCTACACTGCCAAGTGTTTTTAGACAAACACAGCAATTGCCAGACTGCTATGTGAAGGACATGCGATTATTACACCCCCTCCGCCCCCCAAACCGACGCCCTTAGACATCCAATTAGGTTTGAGGGCACAAGGCAAAAACAGACAGATACAACGAATCTACACAAGTGGGAACAGAAGGTCAAAGTCCAGGCTGAAGAAACACACCTTATTTATGACAGCCTGTGTGAGAGAAAACTGGCAGAAATGTGCAGAACTACTGGGCATGGACCAAAGTACATTAAAGCCATGATTCACTAAATAATTTAGACTTAGAGTACCCGTCGTGGCATTGCTTATAGTCACATGGCTGTGATCTGTTGGTCCACGCAGATGATGCTCACATGTGTGTGCAGACACATGTATTGTATCTGTCTGTACCACTGGGGGGGTAACCTGATCGCTGAGAGAGTGTAGTGACTGCCTGGAGATCATCAATAATGCAGGCATGTCTCTAAGCAGGTTGCTGAGAGTGCAGGGGAAGGAGAGAACGCTCTCTCAGGTATCCAATAAATCCATCTCTCCCATATTCAAGACAATCGAGCTGTCCGAGAAGAGGCCTGTGCTGTAATTCCACCCTCATAGAGGATTCTAAGAGCTTGGCTCCTGACGTGAGCAGCACAGTGTGGCTGTGGTTGGCTGTGAAGAAAGAGACAATATCCTACACACATACCCTTATAAAGCAGCTCACACAACACGACTTCCTAATTAATGACTACTGAGAAATCATTCTAAGATTTTTAATCAGTTTCACTCATCAGTTCTTCTGATCTTTCCTATCATTTAACCCAGTTCTGAATTGATGCATTCAGTGTATAGCTGATCTAGAACTTGTGACAAACATATCGTTCCCCTTTAATCTTTAGTGGAAGATCTCTATGGTTACAGTATCCCATAAATAATGTCTGGGCCTCATGAGGCTAAGGTCAGGGATTTGTTTACCTTCACTTATTTACACCACATTCTAAAAGCAGGGGAGGAAAAGTAGTGCACAGTAATTGCAACTTTTATCTTTAATATGTTATTACTTGTCTACATTTAGCAGACACAACCACAGCCACAGAAAAGGAAAGTGTGCAAAACTGAACTGCAAAATGGAAGCAAGGGTGGGAGAAAGAGGGAGAAGTGATCAGAGGCTGATCCTTTAATCCCTCTACAAGCCTCCAGAAATACAAACACAGACCTTATTCACCCATCCCCTATATAGACCCATCACACACTTACTTTCATTAGTTCCTCTCAAAAGTGACCTGAGGTTAATTTTCACTAGCACTGGATTAAAATAAACAAAGGCATTTTTAATGAGTCCTGTTTTGTGAGAGGGTACATACATCGTTCATCTGGTGGTGCTGTGGATCAGATTCAGAGTATACAGATACTCTGCACATGAGCATGTCCACACACACACACACACACACACACACACACACACACGACACACACACACACCACTCTCACAGGAAATGCTTGGCAGGATACAATGATAATCCCAGAACTCACAGCAAGCCACTGGGGACGGAAGTTATCCCCGGCCACTCAGTAAATGCTACCGAGAGTGTTTAGATTGAGTTTCAACATATTCGAACCTCGCAGAGGCAGCTGGAGCTCCCGTCACACGAGCCAATTCTCGCACAGACACATGAAGCTGCTCACTGCCTTCACGCTCACACTTGGCCCACAGCAGCAACAGCAGTGGCATCTGCGTCTCCATCACTCAGTGCCTCATTAAGGGAAGCCCCGCTGGGCCTCATGGAGGGAACCTCCCTTTAGGTGGCAGCTGTGCCACCAACAAAGAACCAATTTAGCCTCGCTCCCACCTCGTCATTCACACGTTACCATGTCGACACAGCATCCATGCTGACCTTCTGCTAACAGTCACCCTTCCTCTCATCCAAGATGCAGATCTGTAAAGGCCAAAAGAGTCTGAAGGTTTTCCTTTTCATCCAATGCCTAGCAAGTGGTTAAACTGTATTTCAGCCATTCAGAAAAGCTATGACTGGTCAACATCATGGTATACAGTCCTTTATTATTAATAATTCCATAAAAACTCAGATTTTGAATACTGCAATTTTCTTTATCTAATTTTCTTTAATTTTTCTTCTATCATAATTGTTGTCCTTTTCTCATTCTAAAGGCTCCCTCTCTTTAAAATGTAATTATTTCCTGAAATTTTATTTTCCCTCACATCAACTAAGCCTCATGCACAATGTTGATGATTATTTTTAAAGACTTGTGCAGAGTACAAACAGTTAACACCACAACGTTCTTACAGTATCTATGGATGAGCAGTATTGTATATATTAGAATTGACTAAAATATTTCATATTCTTGTCTTGTTCTAGAATGTAAAATATCACACAAAACCTTACTTTAAGCCTGTAGTAGTCTAATATAGAATAAAGCTAAAGAAAGGGAAGGATAAAAACAAATACCTGCTCCACACCACCCTGAAATCTTGTGAAACAAACTGAGCAAAAAATTACACAAATACACGTAAACAGCTAAAAGATCCCCATGTTCTCGACTACACATGTGACTGTTAAAGCAGGTCATAGTTGAACAGCTGAATTCTGGTATCTGTATCCGTTCCAAAGTCAATGCAGACTATGGACTTTCGCTGCAGGTGTTTATCATGTGAGCAAACAGGATTATGAAAGAGAAGGCTATAATAAAAAAAATGCTCTGCTTATGGATTTCTTTTAGGCCACCAAAACAATATGCATATAAAAAAAGAGATATTAGAAATAAAATGTTGTCAACAGAGCTGCAGAAGTCCTTATTTGATTGTCAGGAATTGGGCCGATGTCTAAATCAGCTTTCCCCCACGAGCGTGGCCATGAGTCCTGCCAGAGGGGATTGGACAGCCTGCTGGAGGTGGGTGAAAGTAATAATCTGTTAGTGCCGGAGCAGCAGCACAGCAATAAATAAAAAAATTCTGGGCACAGCCTTCGGGCATCTGTTGTCACATTGCTAACATTCCCGTTTAATCCGTCCTCCTTTATATTCTGATTCCCTTTGGTGAGTCACCTGGACTGATTTAAATAACTTGCGGTCCTGTGAGGAGAAATCAGGCCAACGGCCAGAAATCACTGTCCCGTGTACTTGCTTGCCTGCTGTCTGCTCATCTTTGGCTGGTTTGAATGGGTGCTGGTCCAGTGTGTGACCTGCTCAGTCATAGTCAAAGTGCCAGGTGAGATCATCTGGAAAAAGCCAGGCCACATTTCTCTTGAAGATTCTTGCACCAACCCAGTGAGGCTACATAAGTCAGGGCTAAAAACAAAAACATACAAATACCTCAAATAACCTCAGTGTGCTCCATTGACGCCTCACGCACGTCCCAATTCCAGTTTCATTCTGTCTGCCTCACGACGAATCTGCAGCCAGCACTGCAACTAGAGCACGGAGCCTCCTAAAATCTGCAACTATCACGCAAGTTGTGCTCTCAAAAGCTCCAATGTTAGTCTTTTCACTCAACGGTTAATAATAAAGCTTCAAAAAACCTTTTTCAATGTCCCCTGGATACTATGGGAATAGATGATGAATACGAACAGACAGGAAGGGACAGCCGAGCCAAGGACAAGTGGAAGAAAATAATAGGTCTGAGAAAAGCGGAGGAAGAAAAGCAGATTAAAATAACAAGAAAAGGATATGGAGGGTGGGGGGGTGAGGAAGAATACTGTGCAGATAGAAAAGAACGGGGTTGTGAAATTTAAAGGAAGATGCCCAGAAATGGGGGGAAATCTGCTGTTCCACTCTTTAGCTTGAGGCACGATGCTGTACTGACCATGAGAGAGACAACAAAGGACACAAGAGGACCCAGCTCCATGTGAAGCGGGCCTATCTGGCCTGCCAGGAGACAGCACCCACACACAGTTGCTACCACAACAATCGCCCTTGTGCTCTTTTATTAAAGACGGCCTGCTTGCTGCTCCAATAACGACTGCGGATGGAAAAAGACACAAACACCACAACTGTCAACCAGGGGGAGAGAGGCTGGCTGTGACTGACACCATTCTGATTGTTGCAATATGAAAATCCCCAGAGTTAAAACACATACGTTTAAAGTGGATACATGGGCGGCGCCCTGAATAAACCCACTAGAAAGCCAAGAAAATAATTAGACTTTAGTGCTTCTATTAGCTGCCAAGGTCATAATTCCTTTGATTAGTCTTAAACTAATGCACTTTTCACCACAACTAACCATATAAGTTTAAAATCCCAACTCACCATAATAAAAAGGCAAAAAATAAAACCTATGATTAGTAAACCATTATTTTAACCCTGTGAAGGATGGATGGATGGATGGATGGATGGATGGATGGAGCTCCTCCTCCTCCTTTCCTCTAAAACCCAGCTGCTGGCTACTCATCCAGTGCAGTTACATAAACATGCTTAGTAGCAGAGGACAGAGGCAGGGGCGTGCACATGCACGCACGCACGCACGCACGCACGCACGCACACAAGCAAGCGCGCGCGCGCACACACACACGCACACAGAAATGTTATCAAAGCAATTACCAAATAAAATAAAACAATAAATGTGATTGGTGAATAGTGTGAAGAATTGAGGTTGTGTGCAGGTCGACATCTCTTTGACCTGACTTATGAAGCACTGTCCCGCTACATCTGGAGGTGGAGTCCAGAATCTAGCCTGTCTACACCTCTACCTGCATATTCACCAGTCCGTCAGAGGGCACAGAGAGGCACTGCATCACAAAGCAGCAGCGTCTCGGCTGAGCCCAAAATAGCTCCTGCACGCACTGACGCATGACCGCTCAACATACTCCTGCAGCATCGCTGAAGAACACTGGCAGCTGATGCACATACAGTGTAAACCTGCTGGAAGACACACACATGCACACACACATGCAGTTAAATAACCCCCAGAAAACAGACATATCATCACACCATCTACTGAGATTCGTGGTACAGCTCAGCACATTACTCACAGTGGTCGGAGCTCAGATTCATGGTTCTATCACTGTTCTGAGGCTGGCAGTGTTTAAGAATAAACACAAAGAAGGCTTCATTTTGCAGTCCAGACAAGGAAAAAAAGCCAGGAAAAGAGGGGGAAAAGGGATGGCGAAGCTGGAAAATGTCAGGCATTCCTGTATGTCCCACGGCACCTGAGCTGTGAGTGCATGGCTCACAGCATCACCGGGACGCTTAAGATCTGCTCACGTCACACTTTTCATGAATGGAGCTGTCTGACGAAGGGACGACGCAGCTCAAAGGGGGAGGAAGAGGAGGGGGGTGAGGATGCATAGGGGGTGGAGCCTCCTGCGCTGACTCAGAGGAGGAGCAAAAAGAGATAAAGAGGAGGGGGGATTTCAAAGGAGAAGCAGCCAGGAACAGCAGGTTAGGCTGCTGTGGCGTCTCTGTAAGTAGGACAGACCGTTTATGCACTAGAGAAAATCCCTTTGTGCCAAATCAGTTCTCTCCATACTGGTCATAGCAACATCCCCCACATCTGTCCATAATCAATTATTTAAGGTGAACGTGACTTTTGAGAAAACTGTGCATTCCCTGTTACCAGATAATTCTCTCCTTGTGTCAAAAACATTCAAGTATTGAATAACTAACCAGAGAAAAGCTGATTCTCGGAAGTGAAGCTGGAATTTTTTTCCCCAGTTATGTGAAAAGGCTGAAGCTTGTTTTTAGTATTGTCGCAGATAAACTGTGGGTCCTCGAATTTTCACAGAAAATTAATGAGTTAACCTTTGAATCAGGCACAGACTCCCCCCAAAAGAATAGCAATGATCGGTTATCCTGAATTTTACATTGAAGTATTCAGGTGTGATGGTCAGTTGCTCAAACAGACAGGAACCATCTGCTATGTAGCAAATACTGACCTGTCAGATGCTGTCTGATCATCACATAGATTAATCTGGGTTCAGGTCTGGTTCACCTTTCATCTGTCCTATACATAAAACATGCAAACAGAGTCAGGATCAATGTCCACATACAGATGAGAGCAAGCTAGACGAATAAAGCACTTCTGTCCACATTTTCACGCTTGAGCCACCACATAATTAAACAGTTGCAAGAGAAGGGGAATATGGGGGGGTGTTTTTGTCACCACAATATACTGCATGTGTGGCTAAGAGAGTTAGTAGCAGAGATCAACTGTGTCCGGGGGGGATGGATTGGGAAGGAGGGCCTGCGGGTGAAAGCAGAGGCCTGGATAACAGATGCTCCACCCTCTTGTTCCAAGGCTAAACCTCTGAAAAAGATGATTATGGGGGTGGTGGAAGTATGTGATAATGGATGGAGAGTGGGGGGTTGGGATATCGGAGGAGCTTTGTCCAATTTTCATCCTGCAGCTACACCCCAGCAGGCAGAATGTGCCAGTGGAGGAGGAGGCCTGGTGTCCCAGGGAGAGGCTGAGGCGGAACACGTCCAAACACAGCCTCTAAATGGTGTGAAATAACAGTCAAATGAGTCACGGTGCAGATGGCCGAGGATTCGGGCTCTAATGGGACTGACATTAAGGGATTGGTGACTGAGTTGTTGTTGCACTTCTTTGTGAGGCAAAGTCCAGAATTTATACAATATAAGCCACTTAATAGAAATGTGAGCTGAGCCTGTTATTCTTTGCATTGGCACGACACACAAACATGGACAATGTTTAGAGATAGACTTCCACTCCCTAATGTAACCAATGGGAAAAATAAAGACAGACAGTCTCCGGTTTCAATTACTTTACAGCTGTTTGCTTAGCTAGAATATCTAACTGTGCTCTGAATATAAAATTCCAAAGGTCATCAGATTATAGCCCCGTGCAAACAACAGCCACAGCACACAATTAAAACAAGTCCTCTCCACAGGCTAACAGCTTTAAATATGCAAAATCATTTTGAAGCCACTAAAGTAGAATTCAATATAAAAACTAGGTAATGAGAAACCCTGGATCCCCGTTCAACCAATATAAAACCCACAACCTCTTAATATGTAAGCAGTGTGTATGAATAGAACCAAAGATTTTAAATAACAAGTATAACTGCTTACAATTAAAATATATTTAATTTAATAAAATATACAGCGACGCAAATGTTACAGTCTGTTGGTTTCTTACTTGAGATGTTACCAAAAACTGTGTTATTTTAATTCATCACACACCCCCCAAAATTTTTAAAAAAAATAAATGCAACCTTTGTTCTGAACAGCTGATCGCTGGAACACAGATGTGGTGCTCGGTAAAGCCTGACCTCTGTAAGCCGTAAACCACACTGGATCAGCTGTGTCACACACACTCATTACTATTTCAGCAGCAGCAGAGCAACAGTATTGACAGCTCCTGTGTCCTCCACATTAATAAGAGAAAAAGCTTTAACACAGTCCGGACTGGTTTACCATCACAATCTGCCATCACAGTCGGTATCCAGGTGAACACCGGGCCAAAACCGCCCGTGCAGCCCTTTAAAGCTGTAATGCAGTACACATGAGGAACCCTGGAATGGTACAGATAGCATCCCATAATCAATGTGCTCAAGCTGGCAAGGCTGAGCAAAGCAACGGCCCTGTCGGATAAAGCTCTGTCCGCCATTGGGCCAGGGTCTATTGTTGCCACAGCTTTGTTTCTGGAGACAAAAGAAGCCAAATCTTTTGGACTGTTTCAAAATTGAGTGTCTTTTAAACACTTTTATAGATAAAAATACCTGGAGAATAGACACTTCCATTTAAAGGTAATGAATATACATTTTGAGCGGCCATTTATGAGGTTATTTCAATGATATTCCTCTAATTTAGTGTTTCCCACCCTCTATAGAAGCCAAGAAGATATAACAAAGTGTGTTTTTAGCATTTCTATTCATGCTCCTGTGGGATGGTATCCCATAAAGATGTTTGCCCTTAAAAACCCTGAATCACTTTACTTCAAAATGTATCTCGAGAGAATAAGTGATTATTCAAAATGCCTCTAAAAAAGGTCAGCTGTTTTGAATGCTCTATGTGACTGTTATCATCCCCGCACCAAATGATCCTACGCAATATTCTGTTTCAAGCTGTACTCTCAAACATCCACCCGACAGTGCCAGCTAGTTAATATACACCATACTGGTGAGGTGCAGTAAAAGGGTTAAACGGAGGAAGTCATGTGGGTTAGGAAAACACCGAAACTGGTCTTGAGTGTGTTTACTTAACGCGCTAGGAAAAACCAGTTTGTCTGTGATGGACAAATGAAATATCCAGTTGGTGGTACAAAGACAGGGTTAGATGAAAGTCCTGCACACAGCAACGGCTGATTCTGAGAGGCAGATAATGCTTCTGAGATTACTATGCTGAGCCCACCAACAATCCACAGGCTGACCAATCCGATCTGAGCGGTAATTACATAACAATGGCTGTTCAACCCTCCCCACGGACGCTTCCTGCACCACAACAATCCATCCACCCTGGTTTGCTCTTCTTTGTGAGTAGCAAGCATGAGCAACATGTGAAGCAGCCCCAACCAGCCAGCTTTATGCGCCTGGTATCCCTGGGTGTGATTTATGAGCTGTAACAGAAGTAGAGACCTGCAGACAGTCTTGCATAACACACATCTTTCTGCCTTTTTAATTAGAGATGATATGAGATATGATATGAAAAGTTGGACGTGAACACGGAAGCACATGTAGACTTCAGGGAAAATGTAACCCTATTACCTATAAACTACTATGACACTTATATCTGCCAGTTCAGTATATTTAAACCATTAAATGAATTCCCTGTATAGTGCATCTGCTGTAAATAATGCTGTGTCTACATACAAGTTATTTTCCTTTTGTGATGTTCTTCCTGTCCCAGTATCCTAAAAAAAACTGAAGTTTCCGTTCGTCTGCTGAAGCCACATGAAACAGAAAATCCTCTGCCTGAAGATACTGGTAAAATGAGGAGGAGGGTGTTCAGCTGGATTAGGAGGACGACTGTGGGGGTTGTAAGTAACTACTTCTCTAATTAACACACCGTTTTTTTAATGTGAAGAATGTATGTCACAGAAAATTGACATGCAGGCCCCGAATCTTGCTCACCATAATACAGAATTCATTGATATATATATATAAAATAGTGAGTATTTATTAGCTACAGCCTGAGGGAACTTTATAGAGTTTAGCACAGCAATGTTGGGTCAATGTTGTGTGATTAAATAATGCATTTACATAAAGCATATAACAGATGCCAATGCTGCCAATGCTGCCAATCCATAACTGAACTTGCAGTTCAACGTATCCTGTTCTGTACATTGACCCTGTATAAAATGCTGCATAATTCTCCCAACCATCTATTTTTAGGCACAATCCTACTACAAAACATGCTGAAACACTTGTCTCTTAGATAAACTGCCTGAGGTACATTTCTGATCATGTGACGCATCCTTCACACACAAGCGCTGACTGATGTCTGAAAATTATGTGTTAGATATGCATCGCTTGTACAAATATGCCGTTGTTTATGTAAATTCTGTGTTCTGTGATTGCAGTGCTTATACATAGGTCATGAATAGCGTGCGCACGCACACACACACAACTGCACAATTGTGCATGTGCTGCTCCACTCGTGTGTGTTAATATGCTCCCCATGAGGTGCTGCAGGCTGTGGTAATTATAGAAACCCAGCTAGTACACGCAAGAGAGGAGTACATTTAAAGCCATGTGCAATCATATAAATATTCAGAGTGAATTTAAATATAATACAAGTCCTAATATAAGAAATACTTTATCTAAAAAAGACCCTATAAACCTTCCACTGGGCAGGAATGTCCAGGACAGCTGAACCGGCAGAGGAATTCTTAAATATTCTTAAGTAAGACAGTGAGAATTGTTACTTTCAGATGAAGATGAGTACCGGTAATCATTATTGACATTTCTGGGACTGATGAAGATGTGAACCAGGCCAGGCAGGCCCTCAGTGAGTCCAACTGGCCCTGTATCTAAGCCTGGGACGGTGTGGACGCAGACACTGTGGGGCTCAGACTGTCATTACAGAAATGTCAGCTGGACTGAAAGATACAAGCAGAGGGCCTGAGGGGGGAGCAGAAGAGAGGGAGAGAGGAGAGAAGGGGCCAACATTTGTTGGTGTGCTTTTTCCACTCAACTGCCCTTCGATGCAACGTCAGCCCGTCTTATCCCTGCAGATGTCCTTCATTAGTCTAAACAGCATCATTCTGAGAGAAATCAGCTATTTTAGAACAACGTTGCTCCCTTGAGAATATATTAACTGTTACTAGCAAAGTTACACAAAAACAAGGATAAGTGAATGAAAGTTAACCCTCAAGGTTGTCTTCGGTTAGCATAAGCTTAGAAACTGCTCAATTAAACATTCACTTAATGAAATCCCAAGAGGTATGACACACACAGCGATGGACTTATCCATCCACACAGAAAAAGGATAAAGCAGTAAGTGGAGCCATGACTACAAAAAGAGACCAAAAGCAAACAGGTTGAGTCTCTGCAGCTGCGGATTAAAAAGATCAGACCAGCTGTAAAGCCAGAATACTGCTGTGGCTACACATGTCAATTACATAAATGCAACTTCCTGTTCCTGCGCCAGGATCAGGACTGCCCCCCCCCCCACATGTGATTCCCTTTAGAGCGCCTGCATGTTCAGTATGAAACGTGAAGGCTCAAACGTGCAGGTACACCTGACATGTGAAGCTGGTATGTAATAAAACTGGTAAACAGAGCCCAAGGTTTGGTAGTGAGATCACTCGTGTTTTCTGTCAACGTGATGTTAGTTATCACATCACAAAGGGCAAAACAGCGTAAGTGTAATGCGTGGAGCCGTCCTGAAAATCTACCACTCAGCACAATGACGGCGGGACGCGTGACGCTGCTGCCACGACAGCACATGGCACCTGCCGTTCACGCTCCAGGTTATCTGCCGCGGGTGCCCGATGTGAGAGACAGCAGTGGATCGCAGCTGAGCCGTGACACTGTTGTGGCGTGTTCACATCTCATGAGTGAGAAGGGAATGACTGCGTCTGATTTATGTCATATCAGAGCTGCAGCCAGGTTCACCGAGAGCAGCAGCAGGCTCTCGTCACACTGACGTAGGTTTATAGGAGGAAGGTCCTGTTTTGGATAAAATAGCCCCATGTTGTCTTGATGACATGTAGGTCTGGTCTCCTGCAGGAAATACAACCTGTCAGATAATGTGACCTTCAGTATCTAGTGTTCAATCGGGCCAGTTCTGACATGATCGTTTGTTTCAGCTCAGCTGGACGAATCTGAACAGATTTAAAGTTTCACTCTTTTTGTTCGGAATCATGGAAAATCCTCCCTAAACCCAACAGATTAAGTCTGTGTTTATGGCTTGGAAGAGCTTTATCTGAGTGTCCTCATGTAATGTATGGCAATGCTGATCCAATTTCATTCTATCACGTTTATTCCAGTAATTACCAAACAATTAGTCTTCTTGTTTATTTGACAACTGCTTGCATGTCTTGAGGCTGAAGAAGTTAATTTATAATACATTACTGTCTTATAAAAATGACCAAAACCTTAAAACTGCGTTAGATTTTCAACTTTGCCTGCACTTGGACTTTATCCTATGTATTTTAGCCACGTCCTCAAACGCACTGCTGTACATCCAAATGATACTCAAAAGCAAACATTTCTCCACCACATCTATAATTTATCCTCCTCCCCGCGACACCAGCCTGTAATTTATTCCGTCCCTTTGTGATGACAAGCATTTTTCTCTTTTTATACAGTTCACAGGCAAGATTGTCAACTTGTTTACATCATGAAAAAGAAAACTCAATTTTGCAATACTCGTATGCGCGACTTTTTCTCCCCCATAACAATTGTTAATTACTAATGAGTTTTTATTAACTGTAATGACATTTCGTGGCTATTTCTGTAAAACGATGGTTTAAAGCAGCTGCGAATCTATACGTGAACAATATATATATACTTAACAGTCCGCCGTCGTGTTAATCCATGTAGGCAGCAGCTATCCACTGACAGCTACACTGATATTTAGCATCGTCCTGAGAACAAACTAAATCTGTTGTCGCTTAATTGTACCCATATTTAGTTTTGATACTGTTATTACTCTATGTCTTTCGATGTGAGTTAGAAAAATAGAGGATATTACCGGTTATCTCGGCTGAGTCCCTCTACGATCCGACGATCCTCTCTCACATTTATTTATGATCCGAACCAATGGTGCAGACTCGCAAGCGCGCGAGCGTCCGACGTCACTTCCGGCCTCTTACACCTGTAACCCCAGCGCACTTGTCGCCAAAGATCGTCTATATTGTTAAGACGAATCCACCGAAGGCACTAAAAAAGGCCGTTTCTTTAATTTACACCTATCGATTTTTTTAGTGGAAATAATGTTTGAAATGCTATATACTGAAAAAAACAAAAAATGTCAACCATCATTGAAAGAAAGTAAGAAAAATATTAACTTAATCACGGGATTGGTGACGTTTCCACAAAATTATATTTAGAAAACTAAACTAGACTGTGGTTTAGCCAAATCCGGGCTAAATAGAGTCAACAGTGACGATTTGCTCTTCTGACATTTAAAACATTTGGTCTAAATATGCAGTTAAACATGCAGTTTTGTTCTGCAAGCTGGCGCAGTGCTTTTATTTACTTTAATGTGCTGTCTGCGATTAGAACTATACAAAGATATAGGTATACAAGATTTTTTTAAATAAAAAAAATGCAGCTGCTCATCCACTGTCACATTTATTTTGTTTGAATAAATTTAAAATAGCTTTCTTTTCAAATGACTTTTAACTAATTGTAGACTAGGATTTTTCCCAAAAACTTTTTTAAACTATTTACAAAGAAAATATTAAATACCTAAATGGACAATTAAAAGAACAGGAAGTAACAATAAGGTGCTTAAACAATGTGTGTGTGTGTGTGTGTGTGTGTGTGTGTGTGTGTGTGTGTGTGTGTGTGTGTGTGTGTGTGTATTTTTGGCAGAGGTGACAAAAGAAAACAAACAAAAATGCGTTTTTAATGGTTGTTTGTAGTCAAAATTAAACTTGACTTGGAATAATCAGCTTTTTGAACTACCAGCATCCAAGAGCAATGTTTCTCTCTGTAGGGCAATGGTCAGATATTCCTCGAAGAAATGAACCAAACTGATCAAAAATATCAGAAATATTTAATGTCTTGATGCACAAATCGGCTATACAATAACAATCAAAGGTCCACTAAAAGTTTGGTAACATTCAATTATTTTCTTCTGGGTTGCTTAAAGTGGTGTGGAGGACATTTTCAGGATTGAATATGACAGCCTGAATGAAAACAATTTTATTTATATAGTGTAACTGATCAGTAATGATTAAATAAACATGACTTAGTGGAGAAAACTGAGCTCTGTGTTGTCCCCAAAACGGTGTGAGAGTGGGCGTTCTTAGTATTTCACCCTTCTCTGATGTTGTGTTTAAAAATAGCTTTGTTGTGTTTTCTACAGACATGCATTCATGAGCGGCAGATGTTTCATGTTAAAGAAAATAAATAAATAAAATTGTTTTCCGCACACTCCACCAGATTCTTGTTCTACACCTCCCCAGCTACCTCTGTGTGGATTTTCATAATTTCAAATTGAAATCACCCATTCTTCAACACGAGGCCAAATGGGCAGATTTTAAAAATCCATTTTAAAAAACAAATGAAAATGTTTTCTGCAAATTCCACCAGATTTTTCTTTTACGTCTCCCCAGCTACAAGGATTTTCAAGGTGTTTACTGTGCCATTTTAGAATAGTCTGATAATAAACTTCAATCATTCTCAATATCTTTGCATGGTCCATACCAATTTTCCAAATATAAAGGAACTCTTAGACTTATTAGTAGCAGTTGTTATTTATTTTGGCTGTATCGCATATACCACTTATTTACCACTTGAAGCTACTTTTGCTGAAGGTATTAACAAGAAGCTTAGTTCTTAAGAGAAATAAAGTTTGCTCATGATGGTTAAACGTGGTGCACAGCTAAAGATCATATTTCATCCTATGGTGAATGATATGTATGTTATCATATGATGTGCTTTCCAAATTTTATAGATAATCTGCTGATCACCCAGATGTGATATAACGAGCGCATACCAGGGCCTGTCGTGATGTAATGTTTAAATAAAACCGCATTTTAACAAAAAAGATGACCAAATTAGAACCAGGACTCAAAGCTTTCGGGGGTTTATTTCACTATACAGTATAATAACCTGCTCACTCTGTGTCATTACTAAATTACATCATACCTGTGGAAGGTGATCCAACAATATTTGGTGATCCACTCGTTAAAGAATTCATAATTTGGCATCTGGCATGTTGGCGATCACCTCCTCTACGGTCTTCTGGGGGTGACAGGATCTGAGTAGGGCTTTGTTGAGGTTGACAGGGTTGATGCACAGTCTGATGCTGCCGTCTCTTTTTTGGCTGAAATTCACTCAGTGGTTTCCTGGCTTGCTTTGATGACGCCCATTTTAGTCATTCTGTGCAGCTCCGCCAAAATTTTATCTCTCGTGGCCAGTGGCAGTCGTCTCAGAGCACATATGGCGGGGGTCAACAAGGCGAATGTGGAACACCACGGGCAGGCTGCCAAAAGTGCTGTCGTTGAACCGTTCTTTGTATTCCAGCAGTTTTAGTGTCTCCTGCTGGGTGAGGGCATGCACGTCTGGATCAAAAGTCACCTAATCCAATCCAATACTGTCTCTGAGACCCAGCAGCGTTTTGACATTCCTGTCCACAACTTGGAATTGCAACAAACCACAAGGAAAGTTCACGCCCGCTGCACCAAGGGTCTGAATAATGTCACTACCATAGGCAATGAGATTTGCTTTCTTGTTAAGATTGATTTAAGCAGTAGGGTCCGTGTGCTGTAGCAGTGTCCTGGGTATTATGTTGCATTTGGCCCCAATGTTAATCTTCACACTTAGCATTCTGCCAATGTTGCATGCAGATAGTTTCACAAAGCTTTCATCTCGCTCACACACATCGTGTGGTTAGTCTGTGTCTTCACTGTAAAATATTTCTTTGCTCTCGCAGTGAATCACATTAGTCTGCTCTTGTGTTGGCTGCATGTCAAGCTGTGTATCTGCCCTTATGTGCAGTAGAGGGTAGGAGCTGTGGTGGTCTGACAGTGGCTGATGGTCTTCCTGATCTACTGCATGCTGAGAAGTGGTTGACTTTCCCACAGATGCTGCGGTGCTTATTGAAAGCTGGGCACTTCTCAGGTGCATGAGGGCCACTGCAGTTTCTGCATGGGTTGACTTGCACGGCGCACAAAACTGCTTACTTCTTTAATTTTCTGTTTCCCTTGCCCGACTGTTCATGTGACATACAGATCTTAATGGCTGAATCTAACATCAGCTTCTTCTCTTTTAAGAGCTGTGTGCGGACAGCGTCACTGTGGATGCGAAAGACCAGATGGTCTCTAATCAGCTCCTCATGTAGTCCATAATTCCGTTACTGGAAGGTATAGTTGGTCAAACTTCTGTATAAGGGAGTCAAGGTCCTTGTGATCTTCGTCCCTCTTGAATTCAAATGTATTGATTTTATCCAGTGCCAGCACGGTTGAGAAATGCATAAGCCTTCACCTTTTTGGTTGCAGTTGATAGCCCGGTGTTGCTATAGACATGCCATTCCAGCTTTAACTTCTCCCAATTGTGAGCGATATCCTCATTAAAAATGAGCGGGTCGACCCGGCAGAGTCCTTCTGCCATGCTGAAATCATGTAGGGGTGCATGAAACAATGCATTACATTTAATTCCATTCACAATTTAGTCCGCTGTAGCTTACAGTAAGCATGGAGCTCCACACACATAAATCTAAATTAGGACACAGTCAAAATCTGTTGCTTGCTCTTGTTCATTTAATCACCCAACTTAAAACACCTGCTGTTATTATGGCTCTCAATTGAAGAACAACGACTGGATGCCCTCTAGTGGCCAGTATGAGCCTCAACATTGAACATAAATGATGGCTCCATGCAGACTACAACCCCACAAGGGTTCTGCATTCAAGCGCAGGCCGATTGTGTTTGCTGAACGCTTCATATTCTACAAAAGACAGCAGCAACAAGAGGACACAGTCTCAATGACTATGGTAACTTGAACTACTTTAATGCAAGTTCATCAAGGATGACCAAAATTTCCAGGCTTAAGCCCTGAGCCTGGTTTTGTGAAATATCCCTCTGATGTATTTCAGGCTACAGGTGGGCCATTGCAACTGCCAACACTCCTCCCTAATTTACTCACTCATTCACTCACTTCTTCAAGAGAATGTGACGGGACTGTGAGGATCATTATTACCGTCATTTAGAAGTTAATGAAAAAGTTCTTTCACGAAGAGTACGATGCATTTTCAGACAACAATATTGTAGACTGCACCAAGAAGGTTTGTGTTCTTTAAAAAATAATGGGCAAAAAGAACAATGTAGACTAGTTGCACGAAATGTTGGAGCGCTCCAGTCATGACAAACACACCACTGGTATTAAAACAAACTTAATTAGTCCCTCGTGCAAACGGGGCTTTGGAAATGGTTGAATTTATGCATATGTGTGTTTGTGTTCCAGCTGCACCCACTCACCTGTCTGGCCTCCTCAAACACCAGCGTCAGCAGCCAGATGCAAAGCATCCTTGGACGTCCATCACTCTTATAAATTCCTATTAAGACTTGAGGCCAAAATGCTTTAAAGATCTGACAAAACTCAAATAAAAATTACAAACTCAGTGGCTCTTACTTTGTCTCTTGCATTGTGTATTGAAGACAGTCACCAATTTCCCATTCATAACTTCATTTCCCGGGGACAGTGAACACCGGACTCACCGCAGAAAGTGGGCTGCACCCCCGATATCCAGGGGTCCTACAAGGGGGCACCACAAACACCCAATTCCCCAGTGGACCACAGACTCATGAATGGAAACCCAACAGATTAATATCAAATAAAGGTATACAATGAAAATAAATTACAATTTAGGTAATATAAGGATAAATGAAATAACATTGTAAAAGATGATGGGAGATTAATGTTAATTAATGGAGAGTAGTAACAATGGAAGGCAAGTGGAATCATTAACCCTGTTACATAGACAAGTGGGGAAAAGACCATGCAGACCAGAACTCTCCAAACAGGGTTGGCAACTGAAAGCTCACCACACCAGATCTTTGTGAGAAGAGCCTTAAAGACAGAGGTGTTATTGGACAGCTGTTTTTAAGATTAAGATTTGTGTCATTTGTGCATGTTTTGCATCCTGCTCCAAACTGAGATGCTGTGTGAAAAGCCCCTGAGGTTTTTTAGTGTGAGAACTGTTGCACCCAAGCCTGACCACAATCAGTACGTGCATACTGTGAGGATGAAGTTTTGATCACCCGCGCTGTTCGTTCACTAGACTCAGAGTAACCACGCAAACAACTGGAGTCCTTTGCAAAGGGGGGGCCGAGCAGCAGTTCAAGCTTCCTCTGTCAACTCCGTTCGTCTGCTGCTCGCTCACCTCTTTTATTGGTGCCAACAGAATGGGTGTCTAAACAGGATCTCGTAATTCATTGTCTTCTGACATCTTTACAAACTTCTCTAATCCTGACCAACAGGACACATCTGGTTGCTGAGCTTGATTGTAAGCAGCTTCAGCACTTTTACGACACTCTCATGTTCTTCCTTTCCTATCAACATTCCTCAAACACTCAAAGTCTACATACAATAGCATTTAAAGATAATACTAATAACAACAATAACAATAATCCTTCTCACAATACGCAAGACTTAAACAAACTATGCTGGACTGGATTTTGGAGTTTCATCAGAATTCATTCTGTGGCCGATTTACAGGCAACGGAGAAATTCGATAACTGACAGGAAGATGTCCTCCACTTCAAAACTACATGGTGACAAGCATCTTTCAGTGGGATAATATGGCCCAATTTCAGGCTGACATATGAGAACACATAATAAACAACTGGAGTCAGGCGTCAGACTGGCATTTTGAATGAAAGAAAGATGGTGAATGGTCCAGCTTTATTCATTTTTATACTTTTACTTATTGTGCTCTCTAGCCTGGTTGCTCACGCCATCTTTCCTGGCCCCTTTATTCCAGGGTCATAAGCTGCTCCAGAGATTGTGAAGCATGCACACGTGTGTCATCCAGTTTAACTCAGAAGAAGGCGCATACATGCCAGGATACAGATATCAGTCAGACTGTGTTTACATGCATTTCTGAAATCCAGTCATGGTCGGATTGAGACAGAAATTTATTTACTGGAGTGTCAAGTAAAGGTAGTGAGTCGTTCTATTAGAAACTAACAGTGGAATATCCACACATTAGTTTTAACTGATCGTTTTAATAATTTCACACGTGTTGTACCTGAACACCCGACTGAGCTCCCAAGTCTTTATCGATGGCCTCCAGCTGCAGGCACGTCGTCCTTCTCCAGTGTTACGACACACGGATCTTCACGGATCAACACCAATCCTTTACAGGAAGTCCATCTTGATTTAAAAATGTTCAACTGTGTGTGTTTCATGTCCATTGTTAGGTCCTTGTTGCCAGGTGACGGCTTTTATCACAGTATAACCGACTTGAACTGAAATCTGAGATTGCTGAATTAGATTTCTGCACTTTGAAACACACAGTGACCAACAGTGATATTAAATCTGAGAATGATGCTGCTAAGAATCAATTCTGGGCACAAACAAATTGTCTGGTGCTGCCATTGCTTAATTTAATTTGGCTAAATAGAACTAAATATTTAGAATAATAACAAAAATGCAATTTCCTACAGTTAAAGAATATTTATAATAAAACATTGGATGAGGCAAATAATACAGATGGCTGTTGTTAGATGTGACAATGAGTTTATCACCCCAAAAACATCATCCCACTCTTTGCTCTGATCAGCTGATGCTGACCCCATCACTGGCACACAGATGCAATGGGAGTCAAAGTCGGTTCCATGCTCCTGCTGCTTTATCTCACTCTCGGTCTGAAAATAGCAGGACAGGAAGAAGAGATACCCACTGTGTCTCTGCTCTGGCCAGTGAAAAGAATTTGTGTTTATCTTGTTATTATGTGTTCTACCATATGTTCCTGTCTTCTTGTAGACGTACTTTAGAAGTTAGGCATGGTAGAATCATTGGCAAGTGTAATAAAGATCAGAGACCTTCCTATGACAGGACTGTTGTTTAGACAATTGTAATCTCAGGAGACAATCAGGCTTGAAGTGTTAAACCCCCATCATAAAACATGACAGAATAGTTTACTGGTGTTGATAGTTCCTCTGCAAGAAGGTGAACTTTGACCTGGCCATTTGGAAGACAATGGAGAACAAGGACTGTGTCAGCATCCAATGGGACTGGAAGAAGAAGACGAGGTCATCCAAGAAGAAGGACTGGATTGGACTGAATTGGCATTAATAATTTACATATGTGTTTCTATAAAAGACTGGGTCAAGGGATAGTTAGGTTGTCAGACTTCATGCCCTGGTAATTGACTCTGTTATTGTAGGGTTATGAACTGGCCCGGAGCTCTGTAATATTTGTATCTTGAATTGGTTCTATTGTTAAATACATTTTGAAATTGGTATTATTCTTCTTAAAGTCTTCATTCAAAGAACATGCGGATTGGCAGTGACACATGTGAGGTATTGCAATCCAACACCAGCCAGGAAGGAGAAGAGGGGGGGCTCAGAGGTTCTGGAAGATGGCAATCAGCTCCCTCTTCTGCACTCTATTATCCAGAGAAAACGGGAGGTCCAGCCTCACATCAACCCCCGACCCTGCCTTCTTCACCAGTTTGTTCATTCTCCCAGCATCTTTGTCTACTGCACAGCGTCCCCAGAACTGTTACACAGGGGATGATGCTGGCCATCGCCAGCACGTAAAGAAGCAGGTGGATCAGAACCTGGTGTTGTGCAGGTTGGCCACCAGCCGCAGGTATTCTCTTTGGGTTTCGCTGAGTTTAGATTTGGAGTTCAACTCCTGCCACTCAAGAGAGCCACGGCTGCTCATGACCTATCAGAGAGACGACCACATTGACAGAATATTACACCAAAGCAATGATCCTGATGAGTAAATATTTATGGTCTCACCACGTTGTCCACATCCACCAACACCGGGCTCCTTCTGTCGAGGTGAATGTTTAATACCATGATTTCCACCCAGGCGTTATCGGTGTTCCTACAGTCGTCCACATAGTCGCCAAACACCTGAAATACAGCAGGCAAAAAAATCCTGATCACAACATCTTTAGAAAAATACCAAGATACCATCCTTCCATCCATTTATGTGACAAGAGACCGGTGCTGACTAGACTTACCTTTCTTCCATCTGATAATTTTGCATTTAATTTTTCATACAGTGTATTTCCCAGAGTTCCTTTGAGCGTCACTGGTAACTCTTCTTCGGACTGTGTGGGACCCTGTGGTTTTGAATAGCAAGAAAGGATTTTTTTTTTTGCAGTAACAAAGCATAGAATTAAAAAGGAAGAAAGAAAAGGAAAAACCAAAGCTGTCATCCAAATTTCAAAAGTCAGACTCACTCCAGGCAAAGCAAAAGATCCAGTGCTCACGTCTTGAACTGCGAGGTATTCTAAAACAGACTGTTGGTTGTCCCTCCAGCTAAAAAAAAAAGAAAAAGGAAAAATCCATTTTAATGTTTGAAATCACGCTGTACTTTGTTTACATTCCTCCAGTCCGACATCGTCGTTCAGCAAAATTTGGCAGCCTCTAGTGGTGAGAACATAGACTGCAGTCTCCTCAACTTCCATTTTCAAGAGTTGTGTGGAAAAAAATTACATTTTACGAAACTGCATCCACAAGTACGTCCAGTCCAGAGGTTGTAGATATATCAACAGTGGAATTTGAACTTTAGTAATTACATAGCAAAGTCATTACAGCTGATAGGTGGGATTCATAAAGAACAAAGTTCATATCTGGTTTGAATGATTGCGCACAGGGGGACAAATATGCCAATATTTGCTAAGTATACCTAAGTATACAAAAACCACTATGTGTATGTTAAGGTTAAAGACGTGTTTGTGGGGGCATATTTATTACACATCACATTTAATTATTAACGTGGATCATTTCAGCGGAGACGTACCGCGTAAGCACTAAATCTGAATACAAATTTGGACCCAGGAGGCTCAATGCACCTCTCCCCCTGATGCCTGTTCTCCCTCTTGGGTTCCTGGCAACAGATGAGATTCAAATCAGACATCAAAACACACAGTCATCGTTCTATCTGATGCTTAGTGCTTCTAATCAGGAGTCATACGTGTATTTATCCAAGTCCTGTGGATCAGATCTGAAAGAAGAAAGAAAATCAGAGTTGATTTATCAGACTTTTTTAAACTTTAGATTAGAGGGAATATAGTTGGAAATAAATGTGTTCTGAACAACAGACCCATCCACGCGGTCCCAATCATCACTGCTGGACAGGTATTTGGGCTGGTAAATGTCAAACCTGACCTGAAAGAGGGAAGAGCTTATGTGATGAAATACCAGAACTCAAACACATCAGCAGCGCTGGGAATTACCTCCCACGGGACTTTCTCCTCTGGAACGGGGAAACGTCTGACTTTGCCGCCTGCGTAGTGAAACTGTCGGGCGTTCACATGGTGCTGGTCCTCTTTCTCTGTAGTGCTGATGGTTTGGCCAGAGGCCTCATCTGTTGTGAAACCTGCAGGATACAATGTGTTTGTGAGACACAGTCATGGTGGAAATATGAAAATAAACAGACAGAATTCAGGTACTCAGTGTTGGTGCATCTTTTGCTGCAAAGTCCTGAGATTTCAGCGTGTCTATAATCCACTGCAGAGCTCTGGCTGACTGGACAACCTGCAGAGACACCACATGAGGCAGTCATGAGCCTGCACTGACCAAACACGACACCTGGGACGGGCATGTCTGGAGATGAGACCAGGTATATTCATGAATGGACAGAACTGTCTCATCGTTTTTCATCATTACAGACAGACATGACCAGGACAGACGTGGGTGACCACCTGCTCCTCCAGCTGAGCCAGTCTTTTCATCATCGCTCCGGGATTCATCTCGTCTTCCCTCTCCAGCCGATCTGTTATGTTGGCAAGCCTCAGGAGAAAAGCATAGAGGGTTAGAATCAAGCTGCAGAGTGACTTTAGGGAACATTTTTGGGAAAGGTCGACTATCTTCTGTTCCTCAGCTTCATTTGCCGTCGCTTTGTGCAGACTTTGAAGGAAACACCTTGAACAGTTGTTCAACTCATAGCATTATTTTTAGCAACTTTGTTGAATCTATCCATTTGAGCAGTGCAGAGTATAGCTAAACAGCTACGCTGGGTTGTATTGGTGTGTGATCTGTTGTACTTTTGGACCGTTTCCTGTACGCGTCGCTCCGTGTTCCCGTTTTGCTCTCGCTGCAGGGACACCAGATATCTGTCCTTCATCAGGGCCTCCCAGGACAGCACCTCCTCTTCCTGGCTCTTTGACAACTCGATCTCTTGGCAAGTGCAAAATAAGCCCATTATAACCCTTAAAGCTGCACTATGCAATCCTGCAGTACGGCACAATTTCATTTTTGTCTCAAATCGTCTGCATCGTCCCTTGAGCCGCTTGCTTTCTGCCCCCTAAATATACTGTGGAATAGCCTGGTCTCTTAAGACAGCACAGGGCTGAAAACATTAAACAAACCTTTTGGGGGCACAGGCTGTGCACAAAACATAACACACTACCTTCCAGCCAAACCCCAAAAAGATCGTTGGGGGGGTTAGTGCACGTGCAAACACGGGGAAATTTAGTAGCGTCAGTGAGCGGAGATATCTGGATGGCACTGTGAAGACGATATATTTTGTTCACTTTGTTTTGTTTGCTGTTTACTTCAAATGTCAACAGAAGTGATGTCATACAGGATTACATAGCGTGCCTTTAAAGCCATGGTTGATATTCTTCGTTTGCCTTCAATACTTACGAAACTCCTTTCCTGTGTGCTTATTGAGAATCACAGACCAGATGAAGTGGTAAAGATGGCTGAAGATAATCAAAGGTGGGGGGGCTGAAGGACGACTGTGGTACTCCTTAATCAGCTGGTATCGCTGGAACTTCCAGATCTTGTCCGTGTTGTCCTGGACCTCCTGGAATGTGAAGCTGCAAGAGATGACAAGGAAAGAACAAACTGGCTTAAACTCAGACCTACTTGAGGTGAGAACAATGTAGTGGAGAGAAAACTCACTTAAAGATAGCTATGAGCAGGTTGAGCAGCAGAATGTTGGCAAAGAGCAGGTAAACACAAAGCATGATGATGGTGAGCCACTCAGGGAAGGCGGGCATTTGGTTCTCATTCAACACCGGACACTTTGGCTTCAGATGATCTGTACCGTTGATGCTGCACGCTTCTATGTCAAACGCAGCATCTGTTGGAGCCAAACAACAGGTTTTCCTTCTTTTCACACCAAGCTACAGTGTAACAGTTATATAACACCTCACTGTCACTCACAGTCGATATGTGTGGGAAAATCCCCAAATAAGATGCGATATGGCTCATAAAGCACTCCACGAAGGATCCATTCCAGCCGGTCATCATTGTCTATAAGGATGCCTTGTTTGGCCACCCCATACGCCACCACCCAGATGCTCAGCAGAAACATGAAGAAGAACAAGTCCGTCATCTGAAGGACAGAAACATGTATACATTTGAACTAAATACCTTCCTCATGGTGGAGAACATGTTTTTGTAGTAGTTGACTTATTTTTATTTGTAAAATGCCTAAAATTTGTTGCCTCAAGCTGATCTTTCATTATTTTTTGAATGTCACCCTCTCACCATCCTCTTGACTATGATGATTTTGGGCCCCAGAGTTCTACTGATGGTGAAGATGGCCATGAGGCGGAGGCAGAAGACCACAAAGTCGATGCAGAGGACAACTTTACCCGGATAAAACAGCCAGGTTGTCAGTCTGAAACACAGGATCATTCATAAGTAACATGACATTTAAGGGAACACTGTGGTGGCCTACTGTGACCAGAAAGGGAACATACCTTAATGGCAAGCCAATAATGAAGAGGACAATGGATAAAATATCTAAAATATTCCAAATATCGTTGATGTAAATCCAGGCTTTCTTCAAAATCCCAAAACCACGATGATAGTCAAGGAGCTGAGATTAAGAAAAAGACAGATTTTATTTGTGCAAGGCACAAATATGTAAAACATCCAAAGGAAGCGAGTTCATGGTTATAAAAAAAGGTTGAATATGGTTGAAAAATAGACACCCCATTAATATTTATTTTATTCTATTCTGTCTTAAAAGGTCATTTAAATGCATATTTGATTGTGTTTGTTACTTTGTGTGTGTACGCTGTGCTCATGGGTGCCGATAGGAGGCGCCGTACGCCTGTGAAGAGCATGATAACCCTGTCTGTGTGTGTGTGTGTGTGTGTGTGTGTGTGTGTGTGTGTGTGTGTGTGTGTGTGTGTGTGCTTGTTCCAGCTGCACCCTCTCACCTGTCTGACCTCCTCAAACACCAGCGTCAGCAGCCAGATATAAAGCAGGATCTCCAACCTTGAGGGCGTTGCCTGGAAGTCCACCATCAACACCACCGCAAACAGGACGAGGAAGGTGAAATAAGACACGATGTTCCAGTAGAACTTCACCTGTGGAGAGCTGTACAGACAGCTCAGCCTGGACCAGACACCCAGTGGCTTCGTGGACATCGGGTTACGGAGGTGGCTGCAAACACAATGATTTGGAGAAGACTAAAATATTGAATGTTTTTATTTAATATCTAATGCAGCTTATTCAGTGTCTCAGACTGTCTACTTACAGGCCACTAGAGTTTGCTTCCAGTGTACTTCTTCTTATGGTTTCTTCTGTTTCTCTCCCTTCATTATTCTCATTCACTCTCTTGCTGATTTCATCATTTCTAAAGACAATTAAACAGATAAACTGATAATCCATCATCCACCACATCACACTTAGAAATTCCTAATTAGACTTGAGGCCAAAATGCTTTAAAGGTCTGACAAAACTCACCGAAATATTAAGAACCTAGAGTAGACAAGTGGGAAGAAGACCATGCAGACCAGAACTCTCCAAACAGGGTTGTCAACTGAAAGCTCACCACACCAGATCTTTGTGAGAAGAGCCTTAAAGACAGAGGTGTTATTGGACAGCTGTTTTTAAGCTTAAGATTTGTGTCATTTGTGCATGTTTTACGGAGAAATTCGATAACTGACAGGAAGATGTCCTCCACTTCAAAACTACATGGTGACAAGCATCTTTCAGTGGGATAATATGGCCCAATTTGTTTATTGGATTGGAAACTAACACTGAGAAGAATGGCCTCAGATTAGCTTTACCTGTCTGATCTCACTCCTCCTCTAAAAGACTTCAGATCTTTTAAATAATTTCACACGTGTTGTACCTGAACGCCTGAATGAGCTACAAAGTCTTTAGCGTTGGCCTCCAGTGCCAGCTGCAGACACGTCGTCCTCCCCCAGCGAGACGACACATGGACCAACAACGTCTGAGAACGCGCTTCATCACTCTTGTAGCCTTCACTGAACACACCTGGAGCACAAACACATAATTTTAACCATTTTCAAAGCCCAGTTTGCATGAGGGACTAATTTAGTGTGTTTTAACACCAGTGGCGTGTCTTTCATAATGATTGGCAAGCTCCAACATATCTTGTGCCTCGTCTGTGTCGCTTTCTTCCCGCGCCATCTTCTTCAAGATTTTATTGGCTGCCAGAGCAGCGGACATGCAGTCGTTACACTGTGGCGGATCAGATGGACTTAAAGGTTAAAGACACACACACACACACACACACACACACACACACACACACACACCACACACACACACACCACACCACACACACACCTAACTCACCTGCTCCCAGGCAATTTCAGCCAGTTCTTTGTTGTTCTGAACCACAGCCCAGAGAAAAAAGTCTCTGCCGACATCTCTCAGCGTTTCATCAGCTCTGGCTTCTATCAGTGTCCGTGAACCCATCTCGACGTTAGATTGCTATGAAAATACAAGAAAATGCCGTGTCATTGATACTTTAAGCACTGTTGCTTCACAACAATAGATTTGCATTTATAAAAACAACAAAACCCCAACATTAAAATGCCAGTGTTGCTATTTTGGTCACCTGAGACCAATAAGTATTTCCTTAAGTTTGTCAACAATATTTTGACATTAACACTTAAAACACACTGCAACATACTAATAACTGCATCATTTTACTATGTTTTCCCATTCTGCGTTGTAAAAGGAGAAAATAATCTGATTAAACACTGGCAAAATCTTATAATAGATAATCGCATAAAAGAAAAATATACTGGTATGTAACATCACACAAGTGATAAATACATAATTAACAAAAGGAAAATTCTGATCTATATAATGCAGTCGGTGTTTTTATTTGCACAGACATGATGTCCAGATAAACAGACTCACTGATGGGGACAGGTTGTCCACAGACATGCTGCAAAAGTTGTTCTGAGCAGTGTTGCAGTAGAGGAGCTGTGTGAACCTGCCCAGCAGCTTCTTGACCTCCACAGCCACATGGGACAGAGAGATGCCGTCAGCAGACTTGGGAAGCTTTCTGCGAAATAAGCAGTCCGGCAGCTGCCTGTAGAGATCACAAAGAGTTTGGTCCTTCTGCAGGAACTCTCTCAGACTGGCACCGTTCTCCAGCAGCAGTCTGACAAACTGAGGCTTGTTGCCAACCAAAGCCAGGAACAGGGTGTTGTGGAGGTCACTGGACTGGATTGAAAGCATTGGTTTTGGGGGGATTATCATATAAATGTCTCATGCATAATGTGGTTTTTTATTTTTAACCACTTACCTTCCAAGAGCGCTCTTCAGTGAAGATCTCAGTCTCAGCGATGTCCACTCTGTTCCAGACTATGGCCAGTTCCAGCTGCCTCTTCCAGCAGTGGATTCCAAATGGCTCTTTAGTTTTTGAAGCTGAGAAAATGAAGATGAACAACTTGGACAACAGATCTCTCCAAGTAATGGTCATCAAAAATGTTAACTGACGATTCCATCGTTAATACAGACAAAGCAGTTTAGTGTCCACTTTGGAGTGCAAGTTGAGTATACTTTTACAGTATTAAGATGTCTCTAAATGGGTTTTATCACTCTCCCTTGAGAGCAGCCTGAGAAGGATTCTGTTATAAGAACTGCAGTGGCTTTCACTTCCTCTCTGAGAAGATCAGTATCACCATGAAAACATCTACAAAGTTATCGCTACTATCGCTATCGCTCTCTGGACTTTGGAAGAAGCTCAGTTTCAATGTACCGGTAACTTTATGCCAGCCTAAAAGTTGATTTCACCCTAAGTGCTTTTAATACTTTGGGTCTAGTCTTTTACAGGAAGTCCAACTTGATTAAAAAAAAATAAAATCGAAGGCTTACCTTTGAGTAAGGCTTGAAGAATAGCCACGTCAACGTCTCCGTGATTGTCTTCACTGACCCTGAAGACTGATAGCAAGTGAGTCATCCTGATGATGTCCTGGATCTGGCACAGACAGGAGACATCTGATATATATTTGTGTGAGTGGTGCACTTTAGATGCTATCAAATGTTTTTGCAAGTTGAATAATTCATTACTTGCACAATTCTATAATCTGGTTTCATCATGAAGCTTTTTTTTTTTTTTATTTGAAAAGACCTAAATAGTGTATTGTGTTTTTTTTAGGAATCCAAACCTTCTTGGTCCACTCTACAATCTGATGTTTGTAAACCCATCGTACTCTTGGCCAAAGAACTTTTTCATCAACTTCTTGATGTCGTCAATAGTGACCCGGCTCACTGGAAGTCCTGCTACGTGTGCGATCACATCAGCGATTCTCCCCGAGCTCTCGAAGACCACGCACGGCGTACCATTCAACATGGCGTTGTAAATTGTCTGTGAGAGGAGATGCAAGGAGATCAGACCAGGAATGAAGAAGAATGAAGTGCAGAGAGATTTAGAAAGCTTGAAGTCACATTTAGAGTTCCTGGTCCTCCATCTAAAACCACGCACACTGCAGGGATGGTCACGTTGCTGCCTGGAAGTCAAACATCACTGTCAACATTAGAAGTCCCAACAAGCCTCTGAAGGGAGATGAAATCTGTTCCAACTCCTTCCTTAACCTTTGTGTCCGAGGCTCTTCCTGGAGATGAATTTCTCAAGACGTGTGCGCAGTTCAATCTCCACGCCGTAGTGTCCATGAGTTCCATCGTCCACCAGCAGGAAGTGGGTGTGGTTGTTATCCAGGCAGGAAAACCGACCCTGTCCCTCCTCATCCATCAAATAATGGGCTGGAAAACAACCCTGCAGCTAAAGAGCAGATTAAAGGAGACATTTACCCAACAACGGGAGGAAAAACCACACCTGTAACCCTGATCACCGTACCTCCGCCTGCACCAGGGTGTCCCTGTTGTGAATGATCCCCCATGTTGGAATTCCAATTGCAACAATCTGGCTTTGCACGGAGCTGCTCAGGGTGTAATCTTTCACAGCCTCCCCTACATGCTTCATCACACCAGTGTGGGTCCCACCAGTGATGATCCAGGCACCTGTGTAGACAACACAGTCAGACAGGACAAGTCTATGGACTCTATGGATACACAATCTTTGACCTTCAACAGAAAAATGCACATTTATTGACATGTTCTGTATGTTTTACACGTGTAGCACAAGTTAATTAGTCCTAAACAGTCCTGTGACCAGTGTATTGTTGTGTAATTGCACCTGCCCTGACAGATAAGGCTAAAATGACAATAAAAAGGTATCTTGAACTTTGAAAATATCCCACCGCTCCCAAACAAGAACAATCCTAATCCAAGTTGCAGTAACTATACTCAGCACGGTTTGTTTGACAGTATCATGACCACAGCTCCAGTACAATGGTAGAATCAAACCAGAACAGAACACACACAGTACTGGAATCACCTGTTGTCTGGGCCACTTTGATGAGACCTCTGTGGAACATTTTCTTGAGCCGAGCCTTCAGATGGAAGTTCTTGGCTCCTCCAGTCACTGATATCAGCAGGTTTGGAGGGGGAATTTTCCACCAGTCGGTCAAAAGTTGGTAGAGGATTTCAGGTGTGGTGTCTGTGGACACTCTAGCATACTGAGAACAGACAAGTGGACAATGGTGACGTCTTCACACACACACGGACACACACTGCTCAGTGAATGGTGTTCCTGAGATTCACCTTTCCCGTATTTTGGCCCAAACCGCTGAAGCTGATGTCACCAAAAGCATCAGTGGGAGCTTCACAGATGTGCCTGTGCTTTCTCCACGTCTGGCCTGTGAACCTGTCCGGCTTGATGGCTTCATCCACATGTTCTGACTTTATGTAGCCACACTTGCACACATCCTCGCTAATGGGGAAAGAGCAGCCGGCATTTAAGAGCTGTGCGGAAGCTGGAAGCCACTAACAGCATCAGCTGGCATGAGTAAGCAGACTGGCTCCACGGCTGCACTCAGGGAGCTGCCCCCTGCACCACAGAGGAGCGACGCAGCAAAAACCACAGCACAGCAACACACTGGCATTTTATCCTACCTCTTATCTCTGTCAAAGAAGCGACATTCCTTCTTGTGGATATTTTTCCTCATCCACAAGGCAAAGTCCTGCAGAGAAACAGGATGAGAACAGCACTCAGACATTCCCAAAGGTTCCACCCGCTGTCCCTCCACTATAGATCCCTCCATCCCGGCCGGAGGCATCACTTGGCGGGGCTGCGGTGCCCAGATGAGCCTCCGATGGAGTGAGAGGAAGAGGAGCAGTCGGGGAGTTGGCTGCTGCATCTGTGATGTCAGAGGTGAGTGCGGACATCTGAACAGAACTGCAGCTCACTGGACGCCACAGACTCCTGTCTGGTTGTAAGAGAGGGAAATTCCACCTGCTGTGATGTGTCATTTCTCACTTCCTTTCCCCAAAGTTCCAGATTTAAAGCTCAGATTTGCTGGAAACATGTCAGGTGTCTTATCTTCAGATTTACCTGTCAGGGTTTCTGGGTTGTGTCGGCCGTTGTCCTGCAGGGGGTGGTGTGGGGCTCAATTGGTGGCAGCACCAATTTACATCGTAGGTAATTTACATCGGGCTGCCTAATTAAGCAGGTTGAGCCTGCCTGTCAGTGCCAGGGTGTCTGTTTGTCTTGTGAGGGTGTTCCGTTTGTCTTGTCAGAGTGTCTGTTAGTCTCGAGGCTATCTGTTCGTCTTCCTCGTCGTGTGCTGGTGTTCTGTGTTTCCTGGAGGGCCACTCCAGCTTTGTGTCTCCTGGAGGGCCGCTCCAGCTTCGTGTCTCCTGGAGGGCCGCCCCTGTTCCCTGCACCCTCCGCAGTCCTGGAGGGCTGCCCTCGTGTTCCTCGTGTGCTCTGTGTTCCTTGTGTTCTTTGTGTGCCCCCTTCCCCCTGTCAATAAAGCTTGTTTGACCATTTTACCACTGTGTCCTGGCCTGCGTTCGGGTCCTAATCAACCCGTCCGTGACATTACCTTCACTTCACACACAAGAATAGTTTGAAATATTCTACATTTGTATCATTAACACAAAGCACATTTAAGTTGGTGACGGTTTACTGCTTGAGTGCTAAAATACCCAAGCTGGTTAAAGGTGACCACTCACCTTTTTAACTGAATACTCAAAGTCGGATCCATTGTCCTGCTCCATCGGCTGCACCCTGTTCTTAAAGCTGTGCTCCATTTCTGAAAAGATTTTAGTTCATAACTATTTAAATGAAACAACTTGCAAAGTCTTCAGCGTTATGAGAGGGAGTGATCATCTTTGACGACTGTCTAATGATTACATAGTTCAGACATTCTCCCTCCCTCCTCCAGATTAGACTCTAATCTATAAAACAGCACTGGGACATGCGCATTTCATTGTGCCGACATGTGATTTGTTCTCCATTAGCTCCACTTCTTCTGCTGAGGCTGGAAGGGCAGCAGGATCCCGGATGAACAAAGTATAAAACCGAGAATTGACAATTTCTTTACTGCAGGTTTAAATGACAAAATTAACCTTCTGAAGATACCAGACATGTTTTTCATCTGAGGCTGGAATTCCCTTCAAAATAAGAGTCTTGACAAAGATATTTTATTCAAATGTGTAACTACTGTAACAACTGTGTTGTGTTTAATACAGGAGTTCAATCTGCTGTTTCTCCAATTGTCTGTTATTCTGACCAGCATAGAAAACATCTCTAAATGTATAATTCTCCTCAACCATTTCTGAACCCCTGAAGATTATAGTCAAACAAGCCTGATATGAATTTATGTTAAGTTTAGCTCTGTTAAATATGTTACAAATGGCCAAATCTAGCAGCAAGTTTATGTCAGTGCCATTACAGGTGTAAGAAAATATCATGAGTTGAAGTCACTTTACCGGCTGTGCTGAAGGCTGGTGCTGTTTTCATCAGGGATACGTGTCCTGGTGTCTGCAGCTTAAAAAAAACACACTTTCAGCTGTGTGTGTCTGTGTTTCATGTTCATTGTCAGGTCCTTGTTGCCAGGTGACAACTTTAATCACGTATAACCGACTTGAACTGAAATCTGAGATTGTTGAATTAGATTTCTGCACTTTGAAACACACAGTGACCAACTGTGATAATAAATCTGAGAATAATATTGTTATGAATCAATTCTGGCACAAACAGATTGTCTGGTGCTGCCATTGCTTAATTTAATTTGGCTAAATATGATGATTGTAATTAATTGCATTTAAAGGATATTTATTTTGTTAAATTGTCTTCAGATATGCTGAAATCAGCAAGAGAATAAATGAGACTCATGAAGGGAGAGAAAGATGAAACAATAAGAAGTACACTGGAAGCAAACTCTAGTGGCCTGTAAGTAAACAGTCTAAGACACTGAATAAGCTGCATTAGATATTAAATTTTAAAAAATTAAATATTTTAGCCTTCTCCAAATCATTGTGTTTGCAGCCACGTCGGTAACCTGATGTCCATGAAGCCACTGGGTGTCTGGTCCAGGCTGAGCTGTCTGTACAGCTCTCCACAGGTGAAGTTCTACTGGAACATTGGGTCTTATTTACTTATTTCGGAAGAAGTTAAAGTCGCAAGGATGATCGAGGGTGGAGGAGACAGAGGGAGATGGACGTTCCTTTTTTCCCAAAAAGACTTTATTTTTCTATGTTTTGTTATGATCAGCTCGTGAGGATCACACAAGTAAATAGAAAAGGGGAGGTCCAGCAGCACCTTGCTTTTCAGAGAGGTTTTTTATTTCCTAGTTGACAAACAAAACAAGGAAAGGCCATGTGGCAGGTCCACGGCTGCAACCCGGGGAGAACGAGCAGGAAGTTCGGAGCCTCTTTTAAGCCCTTCATGAGGTGCAGGCCAATCATGGAGCCACACCATCACCATCTCCAATCCACGCCCAGCACCTCAGCAGAGGGAGCCAAACCTGCTGAAACACAACCAGAACACCCAACCACACACAAGGAGAAACCCCATGCCCTAATGTTGGCCAGGGCCATCACAGTTTCAAAAAGGGTGCAAATATTTACAGTGCTGTGGCTCCGAAGATGCCAGGCTAAATCCATATGATCCTTACAGACCCTGCACACTTTTATACACTACCACTTTAACTCTTTTTCCAACACTTTCCTTTTTTTTCCAAACAATGACCAACCAACTCAAAAACAACCGACCACTCACTAACCAAAAAAGAAGACCCGTCTTGGGCCTACTACTAGGGCTTTTATACCTGTAGCCGCCTCCCACAGGTTAAAACCATTTATCAAAATTATTACTCTAACTAATACATGTCGAAACTCAAAACAACAACTGAAAAGAAAATACAAATATGCATAAAACGTCCAAAACAAATTTCCACCACCAACAACCACCCAGTGCACAGTAAAATACATGTTCAACTTACCCCAATAAAACACCCCGCTAAAAAGATTGTGCCGTAGCACCCTGCGAAACCCCCTCCATGTATACAATCATGGACCCGTCCTTCGGTTTCCCCAAACCAGGAAGTACGTCCTGCTGGTGAGTTATTGAAATATTGGTGCTTGTGATAAATGACAAACAAATAAACCTTGATGCTTTTAAACAGCCATAGTGTGGGTGTGATTCTTTGGGCGATGTTAACAGACGGGAGTGACACGGTGAGGCAATATGAAGTGCGCTGTTAACTTGGGTGGAAATAATTGTAACATAAATGCCGGTTGGCCATGCCGTGCATGTCGGCTACAATGTATTCCAATAAGAAGCTATGGTAAAAGTGGTGTGCGTGAAATGCTTAAACCAAGTAAACCAAGACAGAACGGAATGGAAATGAAATGCAAACGTGTGTGCGTAAGTGGCACGGCTCACTCTGTGACATTCCCCCCCCCCCCCTTCTGAAAATGCCCCCTGTGGCATCCTAGAGAGGAAGTCAGCAGTACAGTTCATCTTCCCTGCTCTGTACAACACATCAAAATCAAATGGCTGTATAGCCAAGAACCACCTTGTGATCCTAGCATTCATGTCCCGCATACACCCCAGCCAGGACAAAGCTTTGTGGTCAGTCTCAAGCACAAATTTACGCCCCAACAAATAGTATTTGAAGGATTCCAGTGCCCATTTTATTGCCAGACACTCTTTCTACCGTCGAGTAGTTCTGCTCCCTGGGTAGCAGCTTCCGGCTAATATAAGCCCTGGTTGCAACTGTCCTTCATCCCCCGCAAGAGGACCGCACCCAGGCCTCTCTCAGAAGCATCGGTCTGCACCGTAAATGTTCTCTCAAAGTCTGGATGAGGAGCACCGGCTCTTGACACAAAGAGTCCTTTAAGTCCCGGAACGCGCTCTCGCACTCCTCCGTCCACTCCACCTTGTTAGGTTGGCTCTTGCAGGTCAGCTCTGTCAGTACAGACGCCTTCGCTGAAAAGTTTGGTATAAAGCGCCTGTACCAACCCACAAGACCCAGGAACGACCGCACCTGCTTCTTGGTGGTTGGCCGCTTTGCAGCCATGATGGCTTCCA